>NW_026652281.1:22587607-22657421 GCF_009828535.3 Hylobates moloch
AAAAAAACCAAGATACTAGTAGTCTAGAAGAATAGGAAAGGAAAATAGCCTGGGGAAATGCAGTAGGAATGAATAAATGCTATGTAATAGTTATTTCTATTTTAAAATTTGTATTATTTTTAATTGTCTTTTCAAAATACTCTGATCTGCAGTTGGTTGAATCTGTGCGGCAGATGTCAAACTCGCCGGCGCAGAACCTGCAGGTGATGGGGCCTGACTATATTTGAGGACCAGTGTGCCTGTGCTTCTGTTCCTGTCCTAAACTCCTAACCATCTGAATGAGTTGTTGAGCACAGGTGTTTTCCCACCCTGGTGCCCTTATTTTTCTTTTTATCACAGTTTTCCTTATATTGTAGTATATAGTACAAACAGAACCCTTTCAGAATAAAGTCTGGCCTTCTTTGTTTTAGATACTGTATTTGCACTAAAAAAAGTGTGAGATCTCATTTGTTGTTTGTGTGTTAGTTATATCGGTCCACATTTTTTGAGGGGGAAGGGAAGGGGGAAACAGGGTCTCACTCAGTCACCCAGGCTGGAGTACAGTGGCATGGTCTGGGCTTACTAAAACTGCCTCCTAGGTTCAAGTGATCCTCCCACGTAGCTGGGACCATAGGTGTACACCACGACACCCCGATAATTTTTGTATTTTTTGTAGAAATGGGGTTTCCCCATGTTTCCCAGGCTGGTCTTGAACTCCTGGCTTCAACTGATCCACCTGCCTCAGCCTCCCAAAGTTCTGGGATTACAGGCGTGAACCATCGCAACAGGCCCCGGCATAGCTTTTAATTTGTGTCATATGGGTGATTGAATTTTGAAATATAGTATTCCTACTATTTTTCTGCTGTAAGACTGTAGAGCATAATAGTGGAAATAGCTGTTAGGAAGGCCACCAACAGTATCTACTACAATCAGGTTGAAAAGAGGTTCCCAAAGATATTAAGAAGAGATAAAGTGATGGGAAGAATGAAAGAGATATTATAAAAATATTGAGACTAGGCTGGTGGCAATGGCTCAAGCCTGTAATCCCAGCACTTTGGGAGGCTGAGGCATGCAGATCACAAGGTCAGGAGATCAAGACCATCCTGGCTAATACAGTGAAACCCCGTCTCTACTAAAAATACAAAAAAAAGTAGCCAGGTGTGGTGGCACGCGCCTGTAGTCCCACCTACTCAGGAGGCTAAGGCAGGAGAATGGCATGAACCTCGGAGGTGGAGGTTGCAGTGAGCTGAGATTGCGCCACTGCACTCCAGTCTGGGTGACAGAGAGAGACTCTGTCTCAAAGAAAAAAAAATTGAGACTAGCAAAGTCAACATAAGTTAATATATTAATTTCATAGGGAAAGAATAAATAAATAGACTCTATTTTTTCTTTTAAATATACTTTCTTGAATCCAAGCGTTATTGAGAAATATTTCCTTGTAGATACTAGTTGTTTAGCTATCTTTTTATTATTGATTTATACTTTTATTTCTTTATAAAGTCTGTATAATATTGGTTCTTATGAATTCTTTGAGCCCTTCTTTGTAGCCTTGTACGAGGTTAATTTTTCTAAATTTTCTAATTTTGCTTGAAGTGAATGTCTAGTGTCTGTTGATGTAATGTTTATTAGAGCTTATTATATTTTAATGCACAGAAAATAACACTTGCTTTTTTGGGTCTGCTTGATTTATTCATAGTGATTCATAGTTAATAATCTCCAACTATAATTGTGGTTTTATGCATTTTCATTGTAGTTCTGTCAGTAGTTGTTATATAACATTTTTCAGTTGTGTTGTTATGTGGATATAGATTCATGATAATGGCACATAACCAAAATAAAATATCTCAAATTGTTTTTCTCATGATCATTTTTACTTTAAATTATTTTGTCTGTTCTGTCTGTTTTAGATTTATATTTATATGAAGTCATTTTTTTTGTATCCCTCTATTTTTGAGCTTCACATGTTTTGCTGCTTAATATTTCTAGATCTTTCAAAAATCCCTTAGAAGATTAATCACAGTCATTTCCATTTCTTTAAATTACTATTAGATTGTGATTTACTTCTGTTTTTAGTTATTTTTACATTTGGATTACATTCTGTTTTTTTTTTTATCAATTTATGAAGAGTGTTTCTTTAATTTTTCTTTTTGTATACCTCTAATATCCACTGAATATAGTGAATTTTCTTCTGCTGATCTAAAAAGTGATTCTTCTTTATTAAAATTAATACTAAAGATTAATTTTTTAATCAGTTTTTTAAGCTTATAAATATCTATAAATTCTATTTCAGTAAGTTAAACTCTTCATGTAAACTAGAATTCTAATTCTTAAATATTATGGGCATTTAATTTTTTAAGATTGTTTTCCTACGATTATTGCTTTTTTAGACAACAAATATTTCCCTAAGATATTTATGCGCCCTTAATTCCCATGTGTCTGCAGCGTTTTCCTGGATGTATTTCTTGACTTGCTGGAGAACACGTCAAAGAGGTTTTTATGCGATAAAGTTTTTGAAGGCTTGTGTGCCTGATAATAGTTTCATTTTACACTCAGAGTTAAATAAAACTTTTGGTTGGATATAGAATTCTAGTTTAATGTGCTTTTCTTTCAGCACTTTGAAAATGTAACTCCATTGTTTCCTGAATATAATATAGTTCTTGAGAATTTCAATGTCAATCTGATTATAACTCCTGTATATGTAATTGGATTTTCCTTTCTGGAAACTTAAAGAACTTTTTATTCTTACTTGATGTTCTCAATTTTTGCTATAACTTGTCTTACTGTATGTTTGTTCTAATTTATTCAGTTTTCCATTATACATTCTTTTAATCTGAGCTCTTACTTTTTTCTTTAATTTTGAGAATTTTAAGTCATCGCTTCTTCTAAAGTGTCTTTCTCCGGATTTATTTATTCTTTCCCTATGAAATTAATACATTAACTTATGTTGACATTTCTAGTCTCAATATTTTCATAATGTCTCTTTCATTCTTCCCATCACTTTGTCTCTTGTTGATATTTTTGGTAACCTCTTTTCAACCTGATTGTAGTAGATACTGTAGGTGGCCTTCCCAACAGCTATTTCCATTTCTTCTTTGTTGACTTTGTATGTATGACAATGTGCCGAGACCCAGGGAATGTATCAATATTGATTTAAGGCTATCAAGAAAGTCCAATTAGCATTGAACATCTAGGAATGGTCATGTGACCTTAGGAGTGTGCACATGCATTAAGGCTGAGGGCACTCAGCCATTTTCTTGAGACTGGGGAAAGCAAGGGAGAGAGGAGCCAATGTGACTGATGGGGCCCTTTTACCAACACTGGACAATGGAGTCTTGGAGTCCAGATGAAATTTGTTTTAAGAAAATTAAGAAATATAATTTTAATCTTATATATCATTGTGCATTTGATGCTTATAAGCAACATATTTGAGCGCATTATTTTATTTAGTTCTGGATAATATTAGGTTAGTGCAAAAGTAATTGCGGTTTTGCACTAAATTAATAGCATATGAAGGAAAGTATTTTGAGGACTTTGGGGATGTTTTTCTGTATTACTATAGCTGTTATTCATGATAATGTTATAGTAATGATCACTCCTATGAACTAGCATTGCAGGACTTCTCCTTAGTTCAGCTAAAAACAGAGTTCTTTGACCCACAGCCATGAAAATTCAGGCTCACAGACAATTTAAATGGTGAGTAAGACAGGGTTTTATTGGGTATAAAGGCAGAAAAGGGGGAAACAGGGACTTTTGCAAGGCCAGAGTGCCTGCTAGAGGGCCTCCCACCCAGCACTTCGAATCTCAGTTTCCACACAGGAAGAGGAGGGGCCTGCTACAAACGTCATGAACTTTCTAAGGCTCCACCTCAGTGGGGAGGCTGGTTGAAGCTCCTCCAGGGACCCCCTCCCACCTGGCTGTCTTACTAGTACTACCATACTGATGATATTATTGTAAAGAAAGGTAAAGGAAAAACCTCTTTAGGCCATATGGCTGATCTCTTTCCTTGATTCTCCCCTGCTCTGGTCTCTAGTTTACCTGACTGGGACACTCACTGTTTTCATTACTCATCAGCCTCTACACTACATATCACAGACTAGTATATAGATTCAACTTATGAGAATTCCTTGTATGTAAATACTACACCAGCCTGATGCAAAGTTTCACCACTACCCAATCATTCCTGCTGAGAGGACTCCTTCCACTGAATTGAATTGCTTGGATGATTAGCCAGTATTCTTGAGGATTGGCTCATCTTGATCTGGGCCCACCTATAGTCTTGATTTTGGCTATTTTTTTTTTTTTTTTACCTTAACATTCATCCCCTTTTTACCATTATGATGTCATTCTAGGTGTTCCAAAGCTGAGACTGAGACTGAATGCTAATAGGGGACACAATTATGAATTGAAAATAGTGCTGGTCCTCAAAGAGATAATTCAGTAAGAGACAGATAAGTAAACACATAATTATAACCTCAAATATACTATGACAGAGATATTAAAATGCTGTAGAAGTGAAGGAATGCGTAGGAAGTTTCTTTGGTTACAGAAGTTCGGAATTAATTTATAGAAATGGTGACATATGAACTGAGCCTTGAAAATTCAGTGTTTTTCATTTCAGGAGAGAAAATGTCATGTACAAATATGAAAATGGAATTGTGAAAAATCATGGTATAGTTGAAGGAATTAGCAATTCATTTGCACCCCCTTTGAGCTCTTGTGTTATAGGTGTAATATTGGGTAAGATACTAAGAATTTAAGAGTAGGATGCACCAAATCAATGATATTATTCATTTTTTGCTGCCTATAAAAGAATGGGCTTTGTGCATGGGAAAAGGAGACACTGGTACTGAATTTCTTTGTATTCACTTAAAAAAATTTTTTTTTTTTTTTTTTGCCTCAGAATAAACAAGTTATTCATAGTTTAAGGCTCTGGAATCTGACTCCCTGAGTCATTCGGTGCTTCTGTATACATGACATTCAACTGTTAAAGAAGTGATCTAGGGAGAAATATTGGGTCTTTCACATGGCTAGAAAGAAAGAACTGCTAGGCCCAATGACAGAATGATTCTCAATGGAGAAGAAAGGGTGGCACAAACAAGTAGTGTTTTAGATTTTTGTGGGAGATAGAGCGTGAAAACACTGGCACTAAATGCTTGGTTGGTCCCTGGACGCCTAGAGAGAGATCAAAGGATGAGGGGCACAAACAATGGTGACCCAGCTCTAAGGGGCAGTGCTTGATTGGCACTAGATTTGATTTCAGAAAATTAAGAAAAAATATATATTTGCATCTTGTGTGTCACTAAGTTCGTCATCCTATTATCAACATATCTGAGTTCATTATTTTATTTAATTTTATTTTTTACAAAGGTTTGGACACTTTGAGGATAGGCACTGAATTTTAATCACCTTGTCACTTCAGCAGCTCACATTATGCTGCATATGGAGTAGGTTGTCAACAGATATGAGCTGACTGAACAAATAAAATAAGTGTTAGGAATTCAGAGAGGTTGATATCACTGTCTGTTATAGATTGTATCAGCGTAATCAGGAAAATGTAACTTTCACTTTTGCACGACTGAAGATCTGTGTGCTTCAGATTCATGATTAGTTCTTCCTAAGGGATGAAATAATGCACACTTGGTTGTAATGACAATTTTCTTCAGCTTCTCTGATGCCAAGGCTATTTTTGACACAGAAAATGGCATGGCTTTATTGAGGGTTTTATCACCATAAACAATACACTAGCGAGGATTGTGTTTTCTTACTGAAGCCCCATCACCATACACACAAAGGATATTTGTTAGGTGCTCACATTATCCTCTGTGTAAGTTTCAAGCTTACAATTCCTGAGCCATTAAAAAAATGTGGTTTTTTTCCCTTTCTGATTTAAATATATTTTCATTGAATATTTCTAAATATGGCAGGGCTGCTTTTTTAGTTCATATTTTTCACATGTATAGATCATCAACATTTTATTTAGTATTACTGAATGTCATATGAAATGTGCACATCATTCGTTAATCAGGTAACCTAAAATTACCATTCATGGATAGCAATTACGTATTAGTATGCTAAATGCTCTTCAGGATTTGAAGCATTATCTTTGGTACGATATTATAAGTAGAAAACAAAACAAAACAAAAGAGCGACAAAAACTGGGCTACCTCTAATGGTGTGGCGTTCAAAGTCAATTGACCAGGATTCACGAATGGCAGTACCTTTTGCTAACTGGCTGACTATGGTCAAGTGAGCAATTTCTTTATGTTTGACATGGACACGAAAGCTGTACTTACCTTACTGGGATAGTATGAGGTTTAAATGAAATAACATATGTGAAAGTACTTCTAATTACTTACTAATATTTTAAAAAATCTGTTTGCTTATATTTTCTTTATTATGGGAAATATGTTGATTTCAGTACTTCTGTGTGTGTGTGTGTGTATGTGTGTGTGTGTATGTGTGTGTGTGTGTATGGGTGGATGGGGTAAGTCACGGTATGTATTTTATGATTTTCAGAGACTGGTCAGGTATAGCATAAAATGGCACTTTAACAGCAATGTTATAACTGTATTTAAGGTATACAGCAACAACAGTACATTTATGTTTACATACTGCCAGAAGGACTTCATACCAGTGCCCAACGAGTAAGGTGCTTTTACTCAGTATTCAATGTTTGTTTTTTATAGGAGTTCACCTTATTTAATTATTAAAGGCCATAAATAGTTAGAAATAAGTTTCCTTGACTCTGAACAACAAGGATCAGTAATATTCCAATCAAAAGTCAAAAAAGTTGCTTCTGCTTTCTGAGTTCAGTCATTTAGTTAATGCTGGTGTTGCTTGATATTCGTCTTCATGATTTCTGTACATTTTGCTTTATTCCAATGTCACAATCTCCAAAGTTATCAGAAATAAATTAGGTATTGATGGGACATATCTCAAAATAATAAGAGCTATCTATGACAAACCCATAGCCAATATCATACTGACTGGGCAAAAACTGGAAGCATTCCCTTTGAAAACTGGCACAAGACAGGGATGCCCTCTCTCACCACTCCTATTCAACATAGTGTTGGAAGTTCCGGCCAGGGCGATCAGGCAAGAGAAAGAAATAAAGGTATTCAGTTAGTAAAAGAGGAAGTCATATTGTCCCTGTTTGCAGATGACATGATTGTATATCTAGAAAACCCCATCGTCTCAGCCCAAAATCTCCTTAAGCTGATAAGCAACTTCAGCAAAGTCTCAGGATACAAAATCAATGTACAAAAATCACAAGCATTCCTATATACCAATCACAGACAAACAGAGAGCCAAATCATGAGTGAACTCCCATTCACAATTGCTTCAAAGAGAATAAAATACCTAGGAATCCAACTTACAAGGGATGTGAAGGACCTCTTCAAGGAGAACTACAAACCACTGCTCAATGAAATCAAAGAAGATACAAACAGATGGAAGAACATTCCATGCTCATGGGTAGGAAGAATCAATATCGTGAAAATGGCCATACTGCCCAAGGTAATTTATAGATTCAATGCCATCCCCATCAAGCTACCAATGACTTTCTTCACAGAATTGGAAAAAACTACTTTAAAGTTCATATGGAACCAAAAAAGAGCCCGCATCACCAAGTCAATCCTAAGCCAAAAGAACAAAGCTGGAGGCATCACACTGCCTGACTTCAAACTATACTATTCAATGTTTATATGTGATTATTTATGTGTGAGTTGGGGGTTCATGCTCTTCCAAAATAGATATTAGAAATAAGCACCTTGATTTTACATCAGATTTAGCACTTTAAAATGCAAGCCTAATGAAAATACTCTATTGTATGACAGTATTGTAGATTATTTTCTTAGTTAATTTTCTATTACTCAGAATGTGTGCATATTCCTAATGATTCCATTAGAGTTTAAATAACAGAATTCAGCACAAATGTATTTTACTGAGCAGAAGAAACATAATTTCTCTGGTACTGCAGCTGCCGTAGTTGAAGATGAGGCTCTTACTATCCCTTAGGGAGATTACTGTCTCTGACTTAGTTTTTATACAGCCAGCGATTTATTAGATTGCTTTGCTCTTAAGTGTGATAATAGGCCTTATGCTTAGCAAGGTTTAGAGACTTCCAGTGCATTAATATTTTATGGCAATGACAGGCAAGACACATTTTGTTTACCTAATAAGCCAAGCCAGGGCTGATGTGTATTGGAGATTAGCACTTTTAACTTGGAGGAACTCAGCCGATTATATATTTAGGACTTTGCCATGCCTCTTATAATTGTAATCCAATCAACTCTTTACTTGGTATGTAGCCACTGCATGCAAAGAAACCAGCATACCCATATAATCTGGCCTAAATCAGAGGTAATCTCACTATTAACTCACTAACATTAACCATGTAACGACCATTAATTTTCTAGTGATTTGTTTTCTTCTACTAAAGATCTTACTTCACTTGGAATTTGCTGAGCTTTGAGCCAAAGCTTCCATAGACGCGTGTATACTACAGTCCCATTCAGAAGATCCACTCAATTGATCTGAGTCACCTAGTAGGAAGGTTGTGTCATGGTGCTCTTGATTTTGGGGATTTCATTCCTGTTGTTCTGTCTTGTTTTTTTACAAGCTATTTAAAACAATGTGATTCCTGGGCCTTCTACAGGTTAGAAGTACAAATAAAACATAATTATTGAAATAGACCAAGTGGGTTACTGCAGTACTATTTTAATTTGTTTCTTTATTAAGCAAAGTTGACAGTTGCATCAGTTTTCATATTGAACAAAAAGCATAAGTCTCAATGAATAGTAAATATTGGAATACTGATACTCTCTAATTTCAAATTATCTTAGTATATCTAGCTTATATGTTTTCTAACATAAAATTATATGTGCAACATTTCTTCAATGTTATTAAGGACTATGAGTGTTTCAACCAAATCATTAGGTACTTATTATTTGTAATATTAAGCTGCATTTTATACATTAATTAATAAACCTGTAGGATGGATTCTAAATATTATAACCATAATTTAAATATGCAATGGAATTTGAAACTTCTCAAGTTGTCTACTTGACCTCAGGATATGACATGAAGTATCATCTGCTCCAAAGATGACAGGGACCTCATTGAGAAAGGAGCTTAAAAGTTCTATCAAATTGGTTATAGTACAGGTTTTGGGGGAAGAGGAGGGAGAGGGGGATAGCAGACATAGATTTAGAGTATGGGAATTGGACAATTAAAATGGAAAGAAGGTTCAAATATGTTGAGAAGCGAGTCAGTACATGTGCGAAAACAGAAAACACCATGCACATGTAGATTTAGAAGAATTGCTAATACCCGCAGCGTTCCAATGAGGCATAAACACAAACCATGGTGTGCCCTGCAGGGTCTCTCTGTGTGTTCATTACTTTTAATACCATTCTGTGCAAGCCTCAGAGGAACACAGCCAACTCCCACATCTTGGGGTTAGCATAATCTTGCTGTGGCTGGCACTCAGCCTGTGCTTGACTAAGTCTGCTGACGTTTCTGAGAGGAGAAAAAACAATAGAAAGCATTTGGTTTGGTTGTACAGATTGCTTTCTTTTATAACGTGGGGGTGGGCTGGTTGAAGTGGGTGGCAATGTATGTTTTCAACTGGGCTAAGTCTTGAAAATTACAAGATACAACAAAATGAAATGAATTCTTTTTGTTAATCATCAGGATTTATTGTTGTCCTTTTGGGGGGTGAGAACTTGATGTGGAAACACTGATCATACAAAAGAATTACAATCAAGTTATGACATCTCTCCCATCTTTTCCAGAGCTTTTTTTTCATTCCCTATAATTGCCTGGATAGTGTTTATTTAAATGCTAGTTAATTAAATTTTGGTAAGGACCAATGCAACCAGATTTATCTTAGTCTCTTCATCTTCTGTTCCTAATTTATCCTTTAAGGAACTCTGATTGCAAATCCCATAGAAGAAAAATCAGAAGGTGATGAGAGGAAGGAACAGAGATTGTGCTAAGCTTCATCAACTAGGAAATAAAGCGAAAATGAATTTTCAAAGTGCTGGAAAGGGGCAGAGACACACAGGCTTATCCCCTGTGCTTGAGCATGATAGTTTCACTATAGTCCCTACTTTGTTCATGTGTTCAAGGTATGTTTTTTTCTCTCTCTCCCTCCCGTTTCCAGAGCTCTAAGGCTCTCAAATTGAGAGAAGCTCAAAATATCACATTGTTGGGAAAGAGCTGACTCTAGCTTTCTTCAGGGAATTTAGAGGCCCAGTGACTTGGAGCAAATCACATGGCTGCTGGCTGGCTTTGTCTCTGTTTTTATAAGTGATTAAAAAGAAAACCACGTCAGTAATCCTCAGACCTCTGCTCTCGACTGCGGTCTCTTCCAACCAGGCCTGCTCAGCAGAACCCCTGGGAGGAGGAAAGCACACGAGCTCTCAGCCAAAAAATTAGAAAAAGCAACAAAGACATTGGAACCGGAAACTTCAGTGTGGGCCAGAATTCAAGGGCAATGCCTTTTTCCCTCCTGGTTTGAGACTCACATTCAGTACTCCCATTTCATCTCTAGATCCTCCTCTCTCAGCTTTCAGGGCCTTCACCAAACCTTGGAGCATGATTTGATAAACATTTGCTTTGAACACAGAGACAGTGTGGCTCTGAGTTGCCAGTGGACAATGGAGTGACAATAGTAACAATGAGTTGTTACAATAGTAACAATGAGATTTAAATCGCGTATGATTCTAAAGACAAGTAATGTGTTACTGGGGACAGAGGACTTTGCTCTATCCTGGGGGGTACTCTTAAATGAAGGAATTTCAGAACAGATTTCCCAAATGAATGCATTTCTTAGTCCCTAAACAAACCATTAACAAAACTTAAATCTATTTAGTATTCTTTAGATTGACCTGTATTGGTTTTCATTCTAACATCCCTATGTAGGTTTTTGAAATCTAAATCTGAGTGAGGAAGGCCCTGTGTTCCAGGTCCTGAAGTCTGAATGCCTGTGACAGAAACCTAGCTCCGCTATCTATTTGCTAAATGATCTCCAGTGAACATATGACCTTTCTGGCTCCTCATTCTTCATTTATAAAATGGAATAATATAAGGAACATGCCCCCTGGGGTTGCTTGAAGAAGTAAAGGAAATAATGTGTGTAAGATATTTTACACAGTACCCGCAACATAGGGAGTATTTAAGAAAAATTACTATGTTACCTTTAGAACAGGAAAGTTGCTTTTATGCTTTTCTGTATTCCTATATTATGTAGCTTTTTAAAAAGGGAAGAATGAATAAAGAATAATAGTTCTGGAAGACAGTCATTTAGTCATTTTCTCTAATTCTTTTTTCACCTTACAGGCAGATGATAAAATTACTGAGTCTTTTTCTTAAAAAGTGGTATTGACAGAATATTTCCTTTAGAATATTGTAGTGTGGTTTCGCCTTCTAAAATTACTAAAATGCCAGGAAATTATCCATTCTGGAGTCATAGTGGGTTTAGTGTGCTTGAGAACTTGAGTATTTTCTTGTGTTTATGGTCATATAAATGTAGACACACAAAGACAAGGTTATATAAAGTAACATCTGTACCTTGAATCGTATTCATTTAATAATAATGTTTTATATTGCTTAAAAATACATTGTATTGCTATTTTTGTTTCACCCAGAAATATCTTGATGAAAGAAAGTCCAGAAGTAATTATGATTTCTGCACATGACTTGTTTTTTTATTTTATGCTATTAGCTATTTAATACTGCAAGTATTTGTACAATGGTCAAAACATTAGAAATAATTAGTCTGAATGTGTTTAAACCTTAACAGAAAACACTTGTGTTCTAACAAATCTAAATATTTAATGAGATTTTGAAAACCACAATTATAGCTTTTTATAGAAAAGGAACTTTACCTCTGAGACCTGAAAAAAGACTGTTTATTATATAAAGAAAGGGACTTTTTATATTTTTAATATATAATTTAATAAGAATTCTACCATTCCAATCTTAAAATCTACAGTTTGAGAAGAAAAACAGTAAAGTCATGTCAGAAAAATATTTTAGAAGGGTAGCACCTATTTATTTTTTAGGAAAATGTCCAAAGTATACAGAAGGCAGAAATCTAACTCAGGCTGTTTTAGTTTATTGAATTTTCTATTCCTTGAAAATCACAGCACAATTCTCTAGAGATACCTATAAGGATGCATTACATCATAAAGTACACCAAGGATACTAACCCATGTTATTAAACTGTCAGCATACATTATACTACAATTTGTCCTCAATCCAACGCAACTAAAAGCTGCATTGTTGGCAGGAAGTTTAAAACATAAGACTATTCTCTAATCATCTAAAGCCTAAGGTACTTTGGGGAAAAATGCTGTAATAATTGCTCCACTACTCCTTAGTGGCATGTGTGAATTTCATTGGTTTTGTATAGCAAATGTTCAGCTATTACAAGAAAGGATTCAGAAGGATTACCACTTAAAGGCTTTTACTAGTGATGCTGTAGATGTCTCATTTCACAGCATATTAATAGTGGTTTTGTATAACACAAGCAGGGAGAAATAAATGTTAGAAACTAGAGTTTAAATAATGTTTAATTTTCACACAAACATTTAGCAGAAGATCTGACACTGTAATATTGTCAATAACAAAACCTCACAATTTTAGAAAGTTTCTGCATCTTTTTAAAATCTAAAATTTAGGTAATTCCACAGAAATGTGGACAGGCTACATGCTAACCAGGATTTCCTATAAAACTTTATCTCAGAAATAGATAAAATGTTCATGAAACGGAGGATTTGCCAATGGAGGTAAAAGTTCCTGTTCAAAGATTATTAAAGGCTTGATTTCACATGTGTGATATGTGTCATGTCATGACAAATTTCAGATGCTTACTTCCTGGGAAGCTTTCAAAGTTGAGGCAACAGAAGACATAAGCTAATAGCACAAAATAAATTATATTAAATTTTCCTTAAACTTGAGTAGAAAGACAGGGGAGCAGTGGAACAGGAGACTTCTTTTCTTTTTTTATTTTGAGCCACCTTGCCTCGCCTCTTGTCTACTTCTAAAGGGAGTACCTGGCCAGTGACACAGTATTTTTCAGCTTTACTCTTTTATTTTATTTTATTTTATTTTATTTTATTTTATTTTATTTTATTTTATTTTATTTTATTTTATTTTATTTTACTTCACATTCTGGGATACAAGTGCAGAAAGTATAGGTTTGTTACATAGGTATACGTATGCCACGGTGGTTTGCTGCACCTATCAACCCATCATCTAGGTTTTAAGCCCCACATTCATTAGCTCTATGTCCTAATGCTCTCCCTACCCTGGGCCCCGGTGTGTGATGTTCCCCTCCTTGTGTCTATGTGTTCTAATTGTTCAACTCTCACTTATGAGTGAGAACATATGGTGTTTGGTTTTCTGTTCCTGTGTTAGTTTGCTGAGGATGATGGCTTCCAGCTTCATCCGTGTCCCTGCAAAGGACATGATCTCATTTCTTTTTTAGGCTGCGTAGTATTCCATGGTGTATATGTACCACATTTTCTTTATCCAGTCTATGATTGATGGGCATTTGGGTTGGTTCCATGTCTTCACTATTGTAAATAGTGCTGCAGTAAATGTACATGTGCATGTGTCTTTATAGTAGAATGATTTATATTCCTTTAGGTATATCCCCAGTAATGGGATTGCTGAGTCAAATGGTATTTCTGGTCCTACATCCTTGAGGAATCACCACACTGTCTTCCACAATGGTTGAACTAATTTACAGTCCCACCAACGGTGTAAAAGTGTTCCTATTTCTCCACATCCTCGTCAGCATCTTTTTTTTATATCTCTTCAGAATAATTTTATTTTTTAATTTTACTTTAAGTACTCAGATACATGTGCAGAATGTGCAGGTTTGTTACATAGGTGTATATGTGCCATGGTGGTTTGATACATCTATCACCCCATCATCTAGGTTTAAGCCCCACATGCATTAGGTATTTGTCCTAATGCTCTCCCTCCCCTTGCCCCCCATCCCCTGACAGGCCCCTGTGTGTGATATTCCCTTCCCTGTGTCCATGTGTTCTCATTGTTCAGCTCCCACTTATAACTGAGAACATGCGGTGTATTTTGTTTTCTGTTCCTGTGTTAGTTTGCTGAGAATGATGGTTTCCAGCTTCATCTATGTCCCTGCAAAGGACATTAAGTCATCCTTTTTTATGGCTGCATAGTATTCCATGGTGTATATGTGCCACATTGTCTTTATCCAGTCTATCATTAATGGGCATTTGGGTTGGTTCCAAGTCTTTGCTATTATAAATAGAGCTGCAGTAAACATACGTGTACATGTATCTTCATAATAGAATGATTTATATTTCTTTGGGTATGTACACAGTAATGGGATTGCTGGGTCAAATGGTATTTCTGGTTCTAGATCCTTGAGGAATCACCACACTGTCTTCCACAATGGTTGAACTAATTTACTCTCCTACCAACAGTGTAAAAGCATTCCTATTTCTCCACATCC
This sequence comes from Hylobates moloch, assembly GCF_009828535.3. Taxonomy (NCBI): domain Eukaryota; kingdom Metazoa; phylum Chordata; class Mammalia; order Primates; family Hylobatidae; genus Hylobates; species Hylobates moloch. Next base: position 22,602,090 of record NW_026652281.1, read on the forward strand.
TTGCCAGCATCTGTTGTTTCCTGATTTTTTAGTAATCGCCATTCTAACTGGTGTGAGATGGTATCTCATTGTGGTTTTCATTTGCATGTCTCTAATGATCAGATATGTTGAGTTTTTTTTTCATAAGTTTTTTGGCCACATAAATGTCTTCTTTTGAGAAGTGTCTGTTCATACCTTTGCCCACTTTTTGATGGGGTTATTCTTTCTTGTAAGTTTGTTTAAGTTCCTTGTAGATTCTGGATATTAGACCTTTATCAGATAGGTAGATTGTAAAAATTTTCTCCCATTCTGTAGGTTGCCTGTTCACTGTGATGATAGTTCTTTTGCTGTACAGCAGCTCTTTAGTTTAATTAGATCCCATTGTCAATTTTGGTTTTTGTTGCCGCTGCTTTTGGTGTTTTTGTCATGAAGTCTTTGCCCATGCCTGTTTGCTGAATGTTAGTGCTTAGGTTTTCTTCTAGGGTTTTTATGATTTTGGTTTTACATTTAAGTCTTTAATTCATCTTGAGTTAATTTTTTTTTTTTGGAGAAAGTCTCTATGTTGCCCAGGCTGGAGTGCAGTGGTGCTATCTCAGCTCACTGCAAGCTCCACCTTCCAGGTTCACACCATTCTCCTGCCTCAGCCTCCCGAGTAGCTGGGACTACAGGCGCCCACGACGATGCCCGGCTAATTTTTTGTATATTTAGTAGAGACTGGGTTTCACTTTGTTAGCCAAGAGGGTCTCAATCTCTTGACCTCGTGATCCACCCGCCTCCACCTCCCAAAGTGCTAGGACTACAGGTGTGAGCCACCATGCCCAGCCTTGAGTTAATTTTTGTATGAGATGTAAGGAATATGCAGTTTTCTGCATATGGCTAGCCAGTTTTCTGCATATGGCTAGCCGGTTCTCCCAGCACCATTTGTTAAATAGGAATCCTTTCCCCATTGCTTGTTTTTGTCAGGTTTGTTGAAGATCAGATGGTTGTAGATGTGTGGTGTTATTTATGAGGTCTCTGTTCTGTTCCATTGGTCTATATGTCTGTTTTGGAATGAGCAACATGCTGTTTTGGTTACCGTAGCCTTGTAGTATAGTTTGAAGTCAGGTAGCATGATGCCTCCAGCTTTGTTCTTTTTGCTTAGGATTGTCTTGGCTATACGGGCTCTTTTTTGACTCCATATGAAATTTAAAGTAGTTTTTTTTTCTAATTCTGTGTAGAATGTTAATGGTAGTTTGATGGGAATAGCATTGAATCTGTAAATTACTTTGGGCAGTATGGCCGTTTTCACGATATTGATTCCTTTTTTTTTTTTTTTTGAGACAGAGTCTCGCTGTTGCTCAGGCTGGAGTGCAGTGGCACGATCTCGGCTCACTGCAGGCTCCGCCCCCCGGGGTTCACGCCATTCTCCTGCCTCAGCCTCCTGAGCAGCTGGGACCACCGGCGCCCGCCACCTCGCCCGGCTAATTTTTTGTATTTTTAGTAGAGACAGGGTTTCACTGTGTTAGCCAGGATGGTCTCGATCTCCTGACCTCGTGATCCACCCGCCTCGGCCTCCCAAAGTGCTGGGATTAGAGGCGTGAGCCACCGTGCCCGGCTGGTATTGATTCTTCTTATGCATGAGGATGGAATGTATTTCCATTTGTGTCCTCTCTTATTTCCTTGAGCAGTGGTTTGTAGTTCTCTTTGAAGAGGTCCTTCACGTTCCTTGTTAGCTGTATTCCTAGTTATAATTTTGTAACAATTCTAAATCGGAGTTCACTCATAATTTGTCTCTCTGCTTGTCTATTATTGGTGTATAGGAATGCTTGTGATTTTTTTTGTTTGTTTTGAGATAGAGTCTCGCTCTGTTACCCAGGCTGGAGTGCAGTGGCATGATCTCAGCTCACTGCAACCTTCCACCTCCAGGGTTCAAGCAATTCTCCTCCCTTAGCCTCCTGAGTAGCTGGGATTAGAGGTGCGTGCAACCACGCCTGGCTAGTTTTTGTATTTTTAGTAGAGATGGGGTTTTACCACTTTGGTCAGGCTGGTCTTGAACTCCTGACCTTGTGATCCGCCCGCCTCGGCCTCCCAAAGTGGTGGGATTACAGGTGTGAGCCACCGTGCCCGGCCTGCTTGTGATTTTTGCACATTGATTTTTTATCCTGAGACTTCACTGAAGTTGCTTATCCGCTTAAGGAGTTTTTTGTGTTGAGATGATGGGGTTTTCTAAATACAGAATCATGTCATCTGCAAACAGAGACAATTTGACTTCCTCTCTTTCTATCTGAATACCCTTTATTTCTTTCTTTTGCCTGATTGCCTTGGCCAGAACTTCCAATACTATGTTGAATAGGAGTGGTGAGAGAGGGCATCCTTGTCTTGTGCCGGTTTTCAAAGGGAATGCTTTCAGTTTTTGCCATTCAGTATGATACTGGCTGTGGATTTGTCATAAATAGTTCTCTTCCTTATATTTGAACACATAGAGGCCATTGTAGGATTATTAATTCACCTAATTTCAATATTATTGCATCTCAAAGAATAGGGAAGCCTTGGGATGAGGGAGAGAGGAGGTGGAATGGCTGGTCCATGGAGCAGTCGGAACACACCCAACATTTATTGATGAAGCTCATTGTCTTATAAGGACATGGTTTATGGTGCCCATAAATAGTTACAATAGTAACATCAAAGATCATAGATCATTATAACAGATATAATAATAATACAAAAGTTTGAAATATTGAAAGAATAACCAAATGTAACACAGGGACACAAAGTAAGCACATGGTGTTGAGAAAATGGCACCAATAGACTTGCTCAACATATTGTTGCCACAAACCTTCAATTTGTATTAAAAAAGGCAGTTATCTGTGAAGCACAGATAAAGGGAAGCACAATAAAATAAGGCATGACTCTATGGTTACACATTTATAGCATAATCTACCCAACATCTATTATTACATTTATAAGAATTCCTTTTGCTCTGTTAAAATTGTCTCTAACACTTGTCCTATATTTAATTTTACCATGTTTTCCTGGAGTACTCCATTGACTGCTATATTAGTCCATTTTCACGCTGCTATAAAGATGCTACCCAAGATTCGGTAACTGATAGAGGAAAGAGGTTTAATTTATTTACAGTTCCTCATTGTTGGGGAAGCCTCAGGAAACTTACAATCATGGCAGAAGGTGAAGGAGAAGCAAGTACCTTCTTCACAAGGCACCAGAAAAGAGAAGAAAGAAGAAGGGACTTCCAAACACTTAAAAAACCATCAGAAGTTGTGAGAAGTCACGCACTATCATGAGACCAGCAAGGGGGAAACCACCCCCATGATCCAGTCCCCTCCCTCCCTCGACAAGTGGGGATTACAAGGTCTCTCCCTCCACACGTGGAAATGACAATTAGAGATGAGATTTGGGTGGTGACACAGCCAAATCAGATCAAGTACAGAACTGTGACTTTCTAGACTCTTCTATAATTTATTGTGTATGAAAGTTCTCTCACTACATTTTTCTAGTGATTCCGCTTCTTCACTGTCTCAGGACCTAGAAGGAATGCTCTGAAGTCCAGTGTGTGGATACTCATGACTTGAGTTTTCCCTGAAGAGTCAAGATTTAGTGAAAACACAATTTCTATGGAAGACATGGCTACCTGTCTGCCAGAGATTCATAGACTCGCTGTGTCATAGATTTGTTGAATCCCTAAATCACCTCTGGTGGAGAGACACCAGTGAACAAGGAAAGTGTTTAGAATTTTCGGGAGCAAAAATTAAACCATTGTTAAGCCACTGAGATTTGCATTAAGCTACTGAGCTTTCAGGGTTTATCTATTAGAAAGGCTTTTGTAATTTTACTAATATAATTCTTTGGAATAAAAATAATTGAGCTTAGATAGATTATAGAATTTTATAGAACGGAATGACTTCCTTAGCTGACAGGTCATAACTGGACAGTCCCTGACCATCCTGGGTAATGATTTCTTGAACAAAGAAAAACACCAACTGACTCTTTTTTTCTTCCTAAATCTGTTTCCAACCTCTTATGTTTTCAGGCTCAAAACTCTTTTTTATTTAACATATAGTTTATATGCTTTTCTTCCTATGAGAAATTTTACCAAAAATGGGGAAAGTTCATAATGAGCAAATGTGTATTTTACTAATTCATCCAGGGCCTGGTAATATCCCATAATCTTTCTGTTATTCTGTAATTAAAGATATAAGACAGAGGAATAAAAATGATGGTGAGAATTCATGAGACAATCATATCCTAAAATATTCATGAACGTAATTTCATGATCTACAAACAGCCAAAGTCTATAGCTCTTTGCACAGTTTTTTCCCATCTGGTTGGCTATGAATCGCAGACAATCAAGTTTATGTAGGATTATGGACTCATGGTATAAAAGAAATTAGGTTGCTCCCTAAATTTTAGCTGGAGCCATGTTTTTCAATTCAAATAAATGTGTATGTGCTTGTATGTGTGTGTTTATTAACACACTTATTTCCTTCAGACATTTTCTAATTTAGATTCGAGAAGAATATTTATGGAATGAGATTTGAAAGCCTGTCTTACACACTCATATGTAATAATTTCATTATTAGATATAATATTAGATGTTATATTTTTGTTTCTACCTTTGCACCCTTATAGTATATCAATACATTTTGGATACAGCTTGGTTGCACAGAACTTTTTAGCATGCATGTTCTTTTAGGCAGTGAACATTTTGTGTATACAGGCATATATGTTTGTTAACCTTTTCATACCTATACACAGATTTGTGAGCAATGAAATTGCCAGTGAGTTGCTATATAGACAGTATGACCAACAGGTAACAGTGGGTCACCCTTTGTGTAGGGTGAAGCTGATTTGATTGAGTTAAGCTAGTCATAGCAGTCACTAGTACGTTAGACTTCATTTTATTTTCTCTGGATAAAAGGGTTATATTAGGTGTACATCTTGCTATTTGTAGTAAACTGGCATTAGTAATTCACTTACACTTACATTGTCCTTGTTAAGACTTGAATTTTTCTTAAGAAAATAAAGTTTTAGCATGAGTTCATTTCCATACCTCTCCTAGGTCATTGACTAAGAATTAGTGAAACATAGGAATTCATTTTTTGGTCTGCATGATGCCAAAATATATTGTTTGGCAAATGCTCCCAGCACCTAGACTAACTGATTGAAGTGTGTTTTGGGATAGTGCAGACATAGCCACAGAGTGATTATGACTGGCATACTGTTGTTGACTTACTTTATAACATTCAAAAATAATATTTTAAAAATCATGAAATACGATCCACATGTAAAAGTTTATAAAATGTAAACATGTAGCAAGATGAATAAAACGCAAACCCTTGTAACTACCCAAGCCCAGAAATAGAATATTATTGATGGCCTCTATATTGCGATACTTATGTATTTCTTTCATAGATTCCTATTTTGTTTTGTCCAACATAAATTAGGTTTTAATACTGATGCAGGCCGTTTTGAAATAAATTATAAAGATTTCATTAATTGTAGAATAATGTTATATTATGTCCCACTTTCTCAAGTAATACATCAGAGAAATTTTCATTTAATTCTTGTCTTTAAAAATGTAAATCTTTATGCATTTCTTTGTTTTTGAGACAGTCTCACTTTGTCGCCCAGGCTGGAGTGCAGTGGTACAATCTCAGCTCACTGCAACCTTCACCTCCCGGGTTCAAGCGATTCTCGTGCCTCAGCCTCCCAAGCAGGTGGAATTACAGGTGTGTGACACCACTCCCAGCTAATTGTTTGTATTTTTAGTAGAGATGGGGCTTCACCATGTTGGCCAGGCTGGTCTTGAACTCCTGACCTCAAGTGATCTGCCCGCCTCGGCGTCCCAAAGTGCTGGTATTACAGGCATGAGTCACTGTGCTCAGCCAAAAATATAAACTTTTAAATTTATATGTGCATTGATTTTCTTATCCTTTTAAATTTGTGTCCTAATATAAGCATCTAACCCCTAATATTTCTGAAGTTAGAGAATATTTAAGGCAGAAAAATAACATGATATTCTACTCCACTGTGGTTCAGGGCCTGAACCACTGTAGGAGACTGTGTCTGTTTTTCTTCTCTTTCTTTACGGTGTTCACAGTTGGCTCAGAATACTGCTGTCTGTCTAATTGTTTTTTCCACTTGATAGGAACGTTTCTTTTTTACTCAGAGAACTATACTTGCTGCCTATTAGCCTGAGGATTAGATTTAAGCTGCTCATTTTTATACCCAAAATGAATCAGTGGTGTCATTATAAACTAAGTTAATCTCTTACTGCCCTTAGAAGGTAATAGAAATGTTCTTATCTGTTAATTATGTCACACTTATCACAGCATTTCATAACCACTGTCTCCTTCTGGTGCTATTTGGACTTTGCAAATGTGGTATACAACTTTCTCTCGGTGACTTCCTCTCAGTGGAGGGTGAAGTTGATTTGACTTAGTTAAGCATGTCACATCAGTCTGTAGAAAGTGGATTTCACTTTATTTTTTTCAAATGTAAGCATTATATTGGATGTTCAATTTGTGGTAAAGTGGCATTAGTATATTCATTTACAATTGCATTATCCTGGTCAAGGCTTGAATTTTAGGAGATAAGTAAAGTTTTATTATGAATTCATTTTCATATCTGCATCAGGCCATTTACTAAGATTTAGTGAAATATACAAATTATTTTATTTCTCCTTAAGTATTATATATAGTTCTACAGAAAGTTTTTATAAACTACTTAAGAAATATACATAAAAAGTAAATAAAAACTCAGACCAAGGTGTTTAAATGCAAAATGGATGTATCTGATTTTGGATATACAAGTTTGAGATGCATAGCAGACGGGAAAAAATGTTAGTCTGAAGCTCTAAATGAAGTTTGGGGCTAGAATTCCATGTTTGGGACTTACTTACAGACTAAGAATGAATGCCATGATTTGCCTGTGTGTTTTGTGTTTATAGGTGCTGGGCCTACCTTGGCCTCTAACCCCCAACAAATTATTCTATTCTAATAACAGACATTCTAACAAAATAATATATTTAATAGAATATACCTATTATTGTAGATCCTTGGCTTGGTATGGCTAATGGAATGAGATTGAGTTGTTTGCAACTTACTGCACTCGGATGAACCATGCAGTTTATCCTTATCACAGGTCATTGGAATCATGTACATGAGACTTGATTTAGTTTACAGTGTTCCACTCAGGTTCATATTATTTTGGTTATTTAAAAAGATGTAGTGATAAATTCAGAATTGCAGAAGACAGAAAACATACCATGGTCTTTGAAATGTATTTGTCCCTTCTATTTATCATCTTATAAATGTCATTTGAAAATCATTGGAGTCTTCTTATTTTATGCTCACAAATGCCCTGTGAGTAAAGCACAGTATATAATATCATTTTTGATATTTGCAGAAATGGGCACTCAAAACATAAAATGACCTGGCCAAGGTAACCCAGTTTATAAGTGGCAGAGTCAGTACTTGAATTCAGGGGTTCTGAACTCAGGACCTTTCCTACAAAATTATTATTTTTTATAGCACATTAAGAGATGTAACAAGTTAGATCAGTTGACAATTACAGTTTTTTATTTTTATCAATATTTTAAAACACATATTTCAAGATATTATCAATCTGTTTTACAGCTGAGGAAGTTAAAGCAGAAAAAAATGTCTGACTAGCATGACATCAATATATTCAGTGAGATTAGTTGTCGGTACCCTACATTTTTTACTTTTAGGCCACAGAAAATAATAGTGATAATGTTTCATACCTGCAAATATGCTATGTATTGCAGTTCAGTATAAAATGGATGTTGGCACAAGTTGAAAGAGAAATTCATGTGTGGAAACATTCTTTTTATTTTTAGAAATGCATATTAATCTTTTACTAAAATATGACTGAACTTATAGAGTCAAATTGTAGTTTTGGGCCGGGCGCGGTGGCTCACGCTTGTAATCCCAGCACTTTGGGAGGCCGAGGCGGGCGGATCACGAGGTCAGGAGATCGAGACCACGGTGAAACCCCGTCTCTACTAAAAATACAAAAAATTAGCCGGGCGAGGTGGCGGGCGTCTGTAGTCCCAGCTACTCGGAGAGGCTGAGGCAGAAGAATGGTGTGAACCCGGGAGGCGGAGCTTGCAGTGAGCCGAGATCGCGCCACTGCACTCCACCGGGGCAACAGAGCGAGACTCCGTCTCAAAAAAAAAAAAAAAAAAAAAAAAAATTGTAGTTTTGTATTTTAAATATTGCAATGAGAAAAATATCAAATGGTTAGGTCATCAAACATAACCTTTAAAAAGATGCAGTGTAATCTGAAGTCCCATAGGAGCCTTAAATTTGGGCTTGTTGTAAAGTGTGCCATTTGGTTATAGAGAAATTAAACAAAAAAATCAATTGTCATTATTAGTAGAGCGCTTACTCTAAATTAATGGTGTATGTTGTTAATGAACCATTCCTACAAAGCTAATAGAGCCAGAGAATTAGATGCTATTTCCAACACTATACATATTCCCCTAACATAATCAAGTAAGCCAGTACCCAACCATGAAAGTTATATTGATTTGGACAGTTTTTTAAACAGTAAGTTAAAAAAAAAAGTAGTGTCTTCCCGAAAGAAAAATTGATATGATTACCAGAAAGTCGTTTTATTTTCAATTAAAAAAGAAACATATCTCTGACTGCAGAGAGCATGAAAAATACATCTTAAAATAATTGCATGGCTCAGGAAAGCAGCCAAGGAAACATTTTATGTGCAGGTAGCAAAATAAACATCATAATTATTTGTTGTGTAGAATACGTTGATCAAAACTTCATTTGGATTTTAAAACTTCCAATTACTTGTATCTAATTTTCCTACATAGCACACATTTGCCACTGAAACTAAGTTTTTGCTATTTCTTTATAAGTAAAGATCATTCATGTTACAAAAGTAAATTCCTTTTGAACCTGTGGCATAGATAATATTCAGGAGAATTTTCAGGTATAAGTAGAAACTGCAGTTTTCCTCTTTAATCAAAAGTGTTTTGAACTACATCTTGTCTATATGTTAGTAGGTAAAGCAGAGATAACTCTGTGTACATGATGGTGGTACTTGTAGCAGGTTGGAGCCAACAGTGAGTTTTTGACTGTAGAAAAATTTAAAGCTGTATAAATTACATAACCAAATATAGCTTTTATGGCTCCTTTTGAAATCAATCTAAGATATCACCCTTCTCCAAAAAATGCCAACAGAAAAGGAGATAGAGCAGGCTGGCCAGGCAGGACCTTCCACTGATTGTTCAATCTGGTGTTGCTGCAGAAGGAACAATTATCTGCACAAGAAAACACCTTCATAAGAACCAAAAATCGGCCAGGCACGGTGGCTCATGCCTTTAATCCCAGCACTTTGGGAGGCCGAGGTGAGCAGATCACATGAGGTCAGGAGTTCCAGGTCAGCCTGGCCAACATGGTAAAACCCCATCTCTAATAAAAATACAAAAATTAGCCAGGCACAGTGGCACATGCCTGTAATTCCAACTACTTGGGAGGCTGAGGTAGGAGAATGCTTGATCCCTGGAGGTGGAGGTTGCAGTGAGGTGAGATCATGCCACTGCACTCCAGCCTGGGCAACAAGAGCAAAACTCCTTCTCAAAAAAAAAAAAAAAAAAGAACCAAAATAAGATAATGATCATAGTACATAGTATCTGGTTTTAACATCATATCAAGGAAAGTGGCACTGAAGAGGGTAGGAAAGACAGTCTTGCACTGCCCATACCACCCTTCACCCAGCCCCCAGCAGCACAGAGAGAGAATCTGTGTATTTCGGGGAGGGACAGCAAAGTGATTGTGGGTCTTTGCATGGAAATTCAGTGCTGCCCTTTCACAAATGGAACACAACACAGGGCATAATTTGGCTGGTGCCCATGGAGAGAGCATTTAAATCAGCCTCAATCACCCCAGCAATAGGAACCTGAGTTTTGGCTAGCTTCAGTGGACTAAAGTGCGGTGGGGTCCTGAACAAATTTGAGAGGTAGTCAGGCCACAAGAACAGCAGTACTTGGGCAAGTGTTGGTGCTATGCTGGACTCAGAGCCAGTGGACTTGGGGTGCACATGACCCAGGGAGACACCAGCTGAGACAGCCAAGGGAGTACCTATGGCACCCCTCTTCTAACTCCAGGCAGTGAAGCTTAACGAGAGACTCTTTTCAAGAACGGAAAGAAGAAGGAAGAGTAACGAGGACTTTCTCCTCCAACTTGGATGCGAACTCAGCCACAGTAAAATAAAGCATCAGGCAGAATCCTGAAGCTTCTGATTCCAGGTCCTAGGTCCCAGATGATATTCCCAGACCCACCCTGGGGCAGAAAAGCACCTGCTTCCCTGAAGGACAGGACCCAGTCCTTGCAGGATTTGCTGCCAACTGAATAAAGAGCCCTTGGCTGTTGCATAAACATCAACAGTAGCCAGACAGTAGTCACCATGGGCCTCGTGTGAGACCTAAGTACCATTCAGGCCTCAGGTGTGACCCGGTCCCAGCTATAGTGGCCACAGGAGTGCTTGCTTCACCCCTCCCTCAACTTAAGGCAATGCGGCATGGAGAGAGATACTCCATTTATTTGAGAGGAAGTGAGCGAAGTGAACAAGAGACCCTGCTTGGTATTCCTGGGAATTCTTCTGGCTCTTACTCAAGCTCTGCAAATCTGCAAAAGTTACAGCGTTACGGGGCTTGGGGCAACCTCCAGTGCTATACGGCTGTAGTGGCCAAATACCTAGATAAAAACAATTCCTTTTGAATACCTGGAAAGCCTGCTCAAGAAGAATGAATGCAAACAAGCCCAGACTGTGAAGATTGGAATAAATACCTAACTCTTCAATGCCTAGATATCAGTAAACATCCACAAGTATCAAGAACATCTAGAAAAACATGACCTCATCAAACAAACTAAATAAGGCACCAGTGATCTAGAGATGTGTGACCTTTCAGACAGCATTCAAAAAAGCTAATTTTAGGAAGCTCAGCTAACTTCAGGATAACACAGAGAAGAAATTCAGAGTACTATCAGATACGTTTAACAAAGGGATTGAAATTTTAAAAAATCCAGTGGAATTTATGGAGCTGAAAGATTCAATTGACAAGCTGAAGAATGCAATGGAATCTCTCAACAGCAGGATTGATCAAACAGAAGAAAGTATTAGTGAGCTTGAAGAGAGGCTATACGAAAATACACAGTCAGAGAGAAAAATATAGAAGAATGAAGCACGACTATACTATCTAGAAATAGCCTCACAAAGGTAAATCTAAGAGATACTGGCTTTAAAGAGGAGGCAGAGAAGGAGATCAGTGTAGAAATTTAATTCAAATAAATAATAACAGAGAATTTTCAAAACTTGGAGAAAGATATCAACATTTAAGTACAAGAAGGTCGTAGAACACCAACCAGGCTTAACCCAAATAAGACTACCTCAAGACATCTAATAATCAAACTTCCAAAAATGAAGATACGATTTTAAAAGCAGCAAGATAAAAGAAACAATATATAAAGGAGATCCCATATGTCTGACAGCAGACTTCTCAGTGAAAACCTTACCATCCAGGAAAGAGTGGAATGACACATTCAAAGTGCTACAGGAAAAAAAAAAAAAAAGAAAAAAGAAAAAACCTTTTATCCTAGAATATGATATCCAGTGAAATATCCTTTAAATACAAAGGAGAAAAAATGCTTTCTCAGGGAAGTAAAAGCTGTTGAATTTTGTCAACATTAGACCTGTCTTACAAGAAATGCTAAAGGGAGTTCTTTAATCTGTAAAAAGGATGTTAATAAGCAATAAGAAGTATGAAGATACAAAACTCACTGGTAACGGTAAGTACACAGACAAATACAGAATATACTAACACTGTAGCTGTGGTATGTAAATCACTTACATGTTCAGTAGGAAGACTCAAAGGCAAACCTGTTAAAAATAACTACAATAACTTTTAAGAAGTAGACAGTATAAAAAATAAAAACAACAAAAAGTTAAAAAGCAGGATGTATGGACTTAAGACAGGGAGTTTTTAGTTATCTCCTTGCTTGTTTGTTGATTCATGGTTATTTTTTTGCAATCAGAGCTGTCATCAGTTGAAGATATTATTTGCAAGCATCATAGTAGCTTTAAATTAAAAAACCTCCAACAGATATACAAAAATAATAAATTAAAACATACCACTAGAGAAAATCATTTTTACATGAAGGAAGACAGGAAAGAAAGAATAAAGGCCCACAAAACAACCAGAAAATATATAACAACATGGCGGTAATAAGTCCTTACTTATCAATAATAACCCTGAATGTAAATAGACTAAACTTTCCAATAAAGAAATATACAGTGACTGAATGGATTAAAAAAAAAAGACCCAATTATATAGTGTCTATAAGAAACTAATTTCACCTATAAAGATACGCACAGACTGAAAATAAAGGGCTGGATGAAACAGGCAAATGGAAACCAAATAAAGAACAGTAGTAGTTATATTAGAAAAAATACATTTCAGTTCAAAAATACCAAAACAGACAAGGTTATTATATAATCATAAAAGGATCAGTTCAACAAGAGGATATAATAATTGTAAATATATATACACCCAACACTGGAGCACCCAGATATAAAGCAAATATTATTAGAGCTAAGGGGAGATATACTCCCAGTACTATAATAGCTGGCAACCTCAACACCCCACTTTCAGCACTGAACATCCAGACAGAAAATTAACAACAAAAATAAAGTCAGACTTAATCTGCACTATAAACTAAATCGACCAAATAGATATTTACATATTTCATTCAAGACTTGGAAAATACATATTCTTCTCCTCGGCACATGGATTATTCTCAGAAATAGACCATACAATAGGCCACAAAACAAGTCTTAAGAAAATTCAAAAAACTGAAATCATATCAAGTATCTTCACTGACCACAATGGAATAAAACTAGAAATCAATAACAAGAGGAACTTTAAAAACCATACAAACACATGGAAATTAAATAATATGCTCCTTAATGACTCGTGGGTCAATGAAGAAATTAATCAGGAAATTAAAAATTTATTGGAAAAGATGATAATGGAAACACAAATACTAAAACCTATGGGATGCAGCAAAAGCAATACTAACAGGAAAGTTTATAGCAATAAGTGGCTACATCAAAAAAGGAAAAATTCAAATAAATATCCTAATGATACATCCTAACTAGAAAAGCAAGTGCAAACCAAACCCAAATTGGTAGAAGGAAATAAATAATTAATTAGAGCAGAAATGAAATTGAAATCAAACTATAATACAAAAGATAAATCAAAATGTTTTTTGAAATGGTAAAATAAGAATAAACAAGACTAAGAAAAAAAAGAAAATCAGAGATGAAAAAGGAGACATTACAATTGATACCACAGAATTTCAAAGCATCATTAGAGATTACTATGAGCAACTATATGCCAATAAATTAAAATCATAGAAGAAATGGATAAATTCCTAGACACACGTCTAAGTTCCTAAACAACCTAACAAGACTGAACCATTAACAAATCCAAAACCTGAACAGATGAATAACAAGTAATGAGAGCAAAGTCATAATAAAAAGTCCTCCATCAAAGAAAAGCTTGGGACCTGAGAGCTGACTGCTGAATCTTACCAAACGTTTAAAGAAGAACTAATACCAACCCTGCTCAAACTATTGCAAAAAATTGAGAAGGCAATACTTTCAAACTTATTCTACAAGGTCACAGTTACTCTGATACTAAAACCAGACAAAAGCACAAGGAACACAAACTATAGACCAATATCTCTGATGCATAATGATACAAAAAATCCTCAACAAAATACCAGCAAACCAAATTCAACAACACATTAAGAAGAACATTCATCATGACCAACTGGAGTTTAACCTGGGATGCAAGGATGGTTCAACATACACAAATCAATCAATATGATGTACCATATCAATGGGATGAAGGATGAAAACCACATGGTAATTTCAATTGCCGCTGTAAAAGCCCTTGATAAAATTCAACATCCCTTTATGATAAAAACCCTCAAAAACTAGAGGTGGATGCCAACAGTGAACAATCTGAAAAAGAAATCAGTAAAGTAATCCCATTTATAATTGCTACAAATAAAATAAAATACCTAGGAATAACCTTAATCAAAGAAGTAAAAGATCTGTAAAATGGAAGTATAAAACATCAGTGAAAAAAATTGAAGAGGACACAAAAATAGAAAGATATTTCATGTTCATGAATTAGAAGAATCAATATTATTAAAATGTCCATACTACTGAAAGCAATCTATAGATTCAACGCAATTCCTATCAAAATACCAATGGCATTTGTCACAGAAATAGAAAAGGTCATCATGAAACTTATATGGAACCACAAAAGACCCCGAAGAGTCAAATCTATCTTTAGCGAAAAGAGTAAGACTGGAATAATCACATTACCTGACTTCAAATTATATTAGAGAGCTATAGTAACAAAACCAGCATGGTACTAGCATAAAAACAGACATGTAGACCAATGGACCAGAATGGAGAACCTAGAAATAAATCCATACATCTACAGTGAAGTCTTTGGACAATGGTGCCCAAGAATATACATTGGGTAGAAGACAGTATCTTCAATAAATGGTGCAGGGAAAACTGACTATCCACATGCAGAAGAAAAACTAGATCCCTATCTCTTGCCATATAAAAAATAAATATGGTTTAAAGACTTACATCTAAGATCTCAAACTATGAAACTACTCAAAGAAAATGCTGGAGATACTCTCCAGACATTGATCCAGGAAAAGATGTCTGGAATAATACCTCATTAGTACAAGCAACCAAAGCAAAAATGGACAAATGGGATCATATCAAGTTAAAAAGCTTCTGCACAGCAAGGGAAACAATCAATAAATAGCATGCAGAATGTGAGAAAATATTTTTAAACTATCCATCCAAGAAGGTATTAATAACCAGAATATGTAAAGAGCTCAAACAACTCAGTAGCAAATAAAAAAATCCAGTTCAAAAATGGGCAAAAGACCTGAATAGACATTTCTCAAAATTAGACATATTGATGGCAAAGAGGTATATGAAAAGGTGTTCAACACCATTGACCATCAGAGAAATGCAATTCAAAGTTACAATGAGATATCATCTCATACCAGTTAAAATGGCTTTTATACAAAAGACAAGCAAAAATCACTGCTGGCAAAGTGGGTAAAGGGGAACCCTCACACACTGTTGGTAGGAATGTAAATTAGTACAGCCAGTATGAAGAATAGTATAGCGATTTCTTGAAACACTAAAAATAGAACTACCGTATGATCCAGCAATCCAACTGCTGGGTATACACCTAAAAGAAAGGAAATCAGTATATTGAAGAGATATCTGCACTTCCATGTTTATTGCAGCACTATTCACAATAGCCAAGATTTGGAAGCAACCTAAGTGTCTATCAACAGATGAATGGATAAAGAAAGTGTGATACATATAAACAATGGAATATTATTCAGCCATAAAAATAATGAAATCCTGTTATTTGCAACAACATGGATAGAACTGGAGGACATTTTATTAAGTGAAAAAAGCTATGCACAGAGAGACCAATTTCACGTGTTCTCATTCTTATGTGAAAGGTGACAAAACAACTGAAAAAAAAGGGAAGTCAGGGAGGAGGCGGGGAGTGGCACTAAAACATAGTAAGAATGAATAATATCTAGTATTTGATAGCATAACAGGGTGACTATAATCAATAGTTCAATGTATAATTGAAAATAACTAAAAATGTGTAATTGGAATGTTTATAACCCAAAAGAATGAAAAACGCTTAAGGTGATGGGTACCCCAATTACACTGAGGGATTATTATTGCACATCATATACCTGTATCAAGACTTTATATGTACCTTATAAATATGTACGCCAATTATGTACCCATAAAAATTACAAATAAAGCCCAGCATACCAAACCCTGTGGTCAGATACATTGAAAACTATTTTCACCCTCTTTTATTAACACAAAGGAGGAACCACAAATAATTTTTCAGTAGGGATTGAAATTTGAAAAATGTCTATTAATGCTGACTCTAAAGCTAATCTTTTGAGAAATAAAAATTTGGTGTCTGGGGGAAATTAAGCCAATATGTATATATTTGGGGATGTCTATTATTCTGTAATAATAACGAAGATAACCTACTTACCTATACACACAAACACACAATATTGATAAATCATAACTATAATATGAAGGAGGAATAATGGGAAGTGATTATAGTCAAATATTTTAATATAAATGTAAATGCTTGTGTTTCTCTATACTAGAAGATCTACTGAAGTAGCTGGATGCTCATACCAAGGTATAGAATTACCACGAATATTACAGCTATGAATATGAACTGATATAGAAACATCAATACCACAATGTTATTTTCTGACTCAATGGGCCATTCTTGCTAAACTTCCAGACAAAAAGCACAATCTTCCTTTACAGGGTAGCTACATTAAAAAAAAAAAACTAATCCATATTAAAACTCTAAAATATACATTACATTTATATGTTAAACACAGCTAGTATCCGGCTATAAATTATGAATAAAATTTTCACCAATGTGGCTGTCTAACAAGACATTTTAAACTTGTTGGGGGACGTTGGACAAGGCCTTACTGTGCAGTATTCTCTGTAATATCATAGAATGTTAAGCATTTCTGGTCCCTGCCTTAAAGTCATCTTTTGTGATTGAGCAAACCCACAGTGCCCTCACATATTTGCCCAGTAGGAGGGCACTGTTTTTTTTAATTGTAGATTTGATATGCCTTGTTTTATTAGTTATTAAGATATTGTTATTTCTGAAGTCTTTATGATATTTTGATCCACACTTTAAATGTAAGAAGAATTAAGACTAGAAGAAGTAATTATGCATTTTCAAAATATTAAAATGAACGTTTAGCAGAATAACATCAAAACATGAACCACATACTTACCAAAATAACTATTTGGCAGGGTGAAGAATTGTAAGGAACAAATCAGGCAATAAGACACCCCAGCAATAATTTTCTTCAATCGTATTTTGGCACACTGTGTTAGCCTAGTGATAAGCCCATAGCAGCACTGGACTGAATCCATTCCCAGCTCTCTCATGGATTAGTTATGGCACTTGGATAAGTCACTTACCCCATCTCTCTGTACTTTTCTCATTTACAAAATGGAATAATGCTCACTCTGTCTACCTCATTATTGGGACATGATAGTACCACATGTGAGAATATAATATTTAGCATTCACAGTCAGAAATGCATCTCATTAGATCTCCATTTAGTATGAGACTTATTAATCTTTGTTGCCATTCTGGCTTGCAGCTGTGTCCTGCAGTTTTCCTACAGTTGAAAGAAATGAACAGTTCAGAAAGTCTGAAACTTGCAGTATGAAGTTAGTACTTATGGGTTAGTAAGTAGTTAACCTGAGTAGTCTATATCTATATGCAGTATGTCAATACATGTAAGGATATAAAAATATATTAGACACCATAATGTTTTTAACTCAGTGGTTCTCAAAGTACCAGGCACTCCTCTGGATCCCTGACACTTTTGCAGGGTGCTTTCAAGGTCAAAGTTTTCTAATAGTAATGCTGAAATCTTGTTTATCATTTTCACTCTCTTTCTCTCTGATTGTATAGTGACATTTACCAGAGGCCACAACATGTGGCATTGTAGGCGATTGCATACAGAAGCAGATCTGAGGATCCAGCTGTCTACTACTACTATATATGAGTTGTAAAATGTAAAATAATGTTACTCTTCTCACTAAATCTGTGTGTATTTCTGCACAGTATACAGAAAACATCAATAAATAAAGCCTACACAAACAAAAGTGTTCTGGAATCCTTAATTTTAAGAAGTGAAGAGTTCCTGAGACTAAAAAGTTGGAGAACCACTGATTTAGGTTATATTCTAATTCTGTCCTCATTAAAGAACTGGCAGAAATCCTACAAGAAAACCTAGGCAATACCATTCAGGACATAGGTGTGGGCAAGGACTTCATGTCTAAAACACCAAAAGCAATGGAAACAAAAGCCAAAATTGACAAATGGGATCTAATTAAACTAAAGAGCTTCTGCACAGCAAAAGAAAGTACCATCAGAGTGAACAGGCCACCTACAGAATGGGAGAACATTTTTGCAACCTATTCATCTGACAAAGGGCTAATATCCAGAATCTACAATGAACTCAAACAAATTTACAAGAAAAAAACAAACAACCCCATGAAAAAGTGGGCAAAGGACATGAACAGACACTTCTCAAAAGAAGACATTTATGCAGCCAAAAAACAGATGAAGAAATGCTCATCATCACTGGCCATCAGAGAAATGCAAATCAAAACCACAATGAGATACCATCTCACACCAGTTAGAATGGCCATCATTAAAAAATCAGGAAACAACAGGTGCTGGAGAGGATGTGGAGAAATAGGAACACTTTTACACTGTTGGTGGGACTGTCAACTGGTTCAACCATTGTGGAAGTCAGTGTGGCGATTCCTCAGGGATCTAGAACTAGAAATACCATTTGACCCAGCCATCCCATTACTGGGTATATACCCAAAGGACTATAAATCATGCTGCTATAAAGACACATGCACACGTATGTTTATTGCGGCACTATTCACAATAGCAAAGAGTTGGAACCAACCCAAATGTCCAACAACGATAGACTGGATTAAGAAAATGTGGCACATATACACCATGGAATACTATGCAGCCATAAAAAATGATGAGTTCATGTCCTTTGTAGGGACATGGATGAAACTGGAAACCATCATTCTCAGTAAACTATCGCAAGGACAAAAAACCAAACACCGCATGTTCTCACTCATAGGTGGGAATTGAACAATGAGAACTCATGGACACAGGAAGGGGGACATCACACTCCAGGGACTGTTGTGGGGTGGGGGGAAGGGGGAGGGACAGCATTAGGAGACATACCTAATGCTAAATGACGAGTTAATGGGTACAGGAAATCAACATGGCACATGGATACATATGTAACAAACCTGCACATTGTGCACATGTACCCTAAAACCTAAAGTATAAAAAAAAAAAAAAAAAGAACTGGCAGAATTGGGTTTCCTATAAGAAGTGTTTATTTTTTGGTCCTGTTTGGAGCTTCTTTACTGTAGTCCTCATTCTGCATTATCTTTAGGTTCTTCATATATCCTTTTGATCTGGGTTGAAGCAGTTACTTCCTTATAACAGATGCAAAATATTTTATCACAAATGCAAAAATATTTCAGTCTCTTTATCTGTAAATGCTCTCTTGTCCAGCTACATTTCCAAGGTGGTGATCCGCATTCTGCTAGTCTGTGTAATCTTTACAATGCCCAGCGTATGCCTCCTTTCCATCTGCACTGTGAGGTAACTCACACAATTCATGCTGTCTCCTTAAGAACTGCACAAGGTAATGGATGGGTTTTATGATCATTGACTTTTTGGAAGAAAGGAAATCACTTCCCAGGATATATGAACTGCAATAATAGCACTGCTCTGCAGAAATGATTGACTCCATAGGTTTCTCTACGTAAGTCCCTAACACATTCCTGGCTGCTGCAATCCACAGCCTGGGATTTCACTCTGTGACCACACCTCATAGTTTGTAACGTCTAGTATGAAATATGTAAAGCACCTAAGAAATACAAAGATATACTATTATAAACTAGGTTTGTTTTCTCTTTTTGCTTACTTATTTTTTTTTCTTTAAACAGTGTTAGTATTTAAAGGTTGATTGCTTTGGTATGTTTTCATCAAGTCTCTTGGTAGCTGCTATATATTTTGAATAATATTAATATCTACTTACTGAACAGCAGATAATAATCTCTGCAATGGATCTTGTCCCACTTTTAACCAAACAGAACTGTGTCAGCCAGATTATGTAAAAGTTATTTCCCTCACAAACACCTTATTTGTTTATTTTTTGGCGTAACCACATAGGGCTTTGCATTAGGAGATGCTAATATATTTTAATAAAATATTTTGTCCAATAAAAGAGAATCTAGTAAGATCCCAATTTATGAATGATTTATGTGCACAAACAGATGGCAGAGATCTGTTGGGAGGCAGTAGCCCAGGACTCTGTGGAGGGAACCCCTCTTGGTTTTCCAGCTGAGGATACTTAAACAGAGAGTAACCAGAATATTTCCTGTGTGCTGTTTTGAGGGGACCTGGGGTCCTGTAAAGCCTTAACCAGAGGCTCTGAAAGCTCATAAGTGAAGGGAGTGATGCATACTACAGCCCCAACTTGGAGATTTCACAAGGAATGTATCACAATAAAAATCCTGAAGATCCCAGAGGACAGAAACCAGCTTAACTTTGTTTAGTCTAATATTGCTTCAATTTCATTAGCCACAGACACATTTATGAAAGGACATATTTGAATATATCCATCTATTATATCAGGGCATTGTTTGGGAAATATAGACTTTGAGAAAATCCGTCTCTTTAGGAGTTAGAGAGAAATATCACATTTCTGATGCCCGCAAAATGTCCACCTTGTCCGCCTGGAGCAAGGCTCCAGGTATCACCAAGCATGGATTGATCTTGTATCCTTAGCTGGATAGATTTTCTGAGGGGAAATGTGTTATCCACATGGGTATGATTGGCTGAATTAGTGTCATTAGTACTCTACTGCAATCGTGCGATGCGTTCTGTGAACTGCTATGGGAGAAAATGTTCTGAGTTGAAAATCTGTCTGCTTCATATTATATGCTTAAAATATAATCAGCAAACTTAGAGCTGACTGTCTTTATTTTTTACCTTACAGTTTGGAGATACACTATAGTTTTGAAGTGTATTGAAGAACAAAGGAAATACTTTAGCGAAAGGAAGGGGCAGTTTAGAATGAAAAATAAATAAAAGCCTGAGAACATTTTTAGTTCAATATATAATTAAATTTGCATTACAAATGGCAAGCTCCTTATATATACCATGCAGAGGAGTAATTCTCATCAACTGAAAATTACCTGGCTGTGTAACACTGCGTTCATTTGCTGAGTCAAGTCTGTATGATGGAATATATCCGCTTGAACACACACAGCCTCTAGCAACCAGGAGAATAAACATTCGTTCATTGCTAACTCTCTCTTCCAAGTCTCCCACGAACAAAACTGGAACTTTAGAGCAGTGAAATGCAAAGAAAATAGATGTGTGAAAATGCTGACTGTGTACAGAACTGATATTACATCTTAAATATAGCTGAGCTGCCAAGTGTCCCCAGGCATGCAGCAAGTGAAACATGTTAGCGAAAGAAATGAAACTCCAAAATCAACTTCAAAAGGTAGACTTAAAAAAAATGAACAAAACTTTTGATGCCTTTTCTATCCGAGTGGCCCCAGGGAATTGACTTATCCCAAATAGTTCAGCTGTGAAAGTAATGACTCTTTTCTTGGGCAGCCCTATTAATTATTTGAATCTTGATTGCATAGTTTCTTTTTATAAAACCAACCTTGGAATTCTTCAAAAGTTTACCATCATTAGGGGAAAGTTCTAAATTTCTAAGGACCTTGAGAGAAAAACTTATAAAGAAAATTTGTTATAGTAAATTGGAAATACGAATAAACATCCTCATAGGAGGGAAGAATTGAGCAGTTTGGAGTAGTCGAGCTTGGTTACTTGTCCTAGATGAGCCTGGTAGTTTCTTCAGATTCTTTATCTCTGTGTGCTCATTTCTCAAAAGGACATTCTAATTTTAGCCAATTGGAAAAATAAGAGAGAATAAATCACTTAGAAAAATATATAAAGGGTAGTGTTTTATGCTAAGTTTTTTTTCTCTCTTTTTCCATTGCTTCTTTCTTTTCCTTTAGGGGTAGGTTTGAAGATATTTATTCTGGGAATTCTAATGGCATTAATTTTCAGTTCCATCTAGCCAAGTGATTTACAATAAGTATTTGTTAATACTAACATTTTAAAGTACATTCTCTAGTGATGGCAGTAGGAAACTACCTTCTGCATTCATTTCCACAATGAGTCATTTATTTTTATTTATTTGACCAGTTGCAGTTCCCTGTAAAGTGGATGTACACACTTGATGGGCATATAACTAGATTACCTGGACCATATTTTTATAATCCAGTATTATTCATGGGACTGCATAAAAATGCTACACCTGGACAAGCGTGTGCAGTCACAGCACATCAGTGCCTCCATTCATAAAAGCTCTTCTACTCCATCTTTGATATAGGATAGATTTGCAGTGAGCATGTCTTAATGCTCATTTTACCTATGTTTTTCCTTTCAGAAACACTACAAGGCTTGAAAATCATTTATAATGACTTACTCGCCTTCTTTGCAGGGAGGTATCTTCTTTTAAGTATACTTGATTAACTCAAAATGGAGTACATGCGTGAGTCCCAAAGTCCTTTAATAGCAGCTCATTAGATGTTTGTGAGCAAAAATCACTGGAAGAAAACAAACATCTTTGTTTCATAGAAACATCTTGAACTACTTTACTATGCTTTTGGGTCATCAAGACTCCAAACATATTGTGTCAAACACTCTTTCTTCAACTTTGAAACCCATGTGGATAGCCAGGGAAAAGCAATCTGTATGTTTCTAATTAATTTACACTTAACTCCATCAGAATGTTGTTTTCCAAGAGCTATTTGATGTGTGAGACCCCTTATGAGCCTTTCAAATATGGCTTCTAAGCATTTTTCCTTTGAACCAGAAAGTCACTTTTTTTTTTTTTCCTGAATCAAATGGAATTCAATTCTCAAAAGGCTTAGTTTGGTTCAAAAAATTGTCAGACTCACACAATCTGACAAAACATGTTCTCCCACTTAAATGGATTAACTCTTGCAGCAGACACTAGGAATTACAGGGCATTTCATATCATTAGGCATAGATTTATTTAAAATGGCCACAGTGTTAATGAAATTCTTGTTTATTTAGCAATGCTCCTAGATAAAGTGACATTAAGTGCACTTGTGTGAGTGAGTATAGGTACTGCTGCAAGAAAATGCAAAGGAATTAAGAACATTTTATCTGAAAAGTGCACATTGGTCTTTGCAGTGTATAGGCAAAGGGCTTATTCTAGCATTATCTCCCTGGTTTCAGTACAAAAGTCAGTGTCGTACACAGGAGATTCGTAGATTGGTATCATCCAATACTATTTCTCTCACCATTTTATACAGAAGAGAGAAAAAAGCAGTGATTACTATGGTGAAATATAATGATAGACCCAGAGCATAACTAATGTCACAGGCATGTCATGTTTCATTATGTTTGCATAGTCCAACTGTGTTTTGAGTATTACATTTTTAATCTAAATTCCTTCCTAGATATTGGTCTTGCAAGCACATTTTTGCTTTCTTTCTAGTAGCCACTTGGTTTGAAATATTCACGTTGATTTTCAAATTCATTGCATCATAATTACCTGACTTTTTTCTATTCACTGTAGCAAATTTTTTTTAGTGGCTTCCTATCAACCCTCATACTATGGAAAAATATTCCTAGAGCTTGCTTTAGCTATCTTCTCTATCTCCAATATACAAGTATCTGTAGAAAGTTAGATATGTCCATGTGATTTCTTCCATCATTTATATCCAAATTTCTCCCTTAATTCAGGTCCACATTAATTCATCATCCTCTCTATCTTCTGGTTAATCATTACCTATTTCAATTTTTTTAGTATCTTAACATGCAATTTTAGATGTCAGACATGAGCTGTCTATTATTGAATTTTTGAGGTGTATACTCTTATGACACTAGAGCCAAATGAACAATCTCATGTAGTGCATATAAAACCATCTAAATATTACAAATTTCTATTGCCAAGACAGTTTTCTTTGTCTTTTTTCCAGACCAATTTTTGTTGTAAATAGCGTGAAAGCCAAGGCAATTTGAGCATAATGTAAAGACAAACATAAAGTCCGTAGAATTCAGAATACTTTTGCGTAAAAGCAGGTATTGTATATATAACTTCTGAAAGTTTTTGATACGCTAGTTAGAACAGAGCTCAAATTTCCATTTCTTAGGTTCAGAAACATTTTCATAGAGGCAATATCCCTGATTTCAGTATACACATGAATATTTTAAAGTGAAAAAGCCACTGAGCCCATTATTGCCCCTGTCACTGAATCACTGGATGCTTGCTGTATCCATGTATTTCTTCGTGGGGAAGTTTGGAAAGTTTGGGCCATATGTGCATTCCACCTTCCGTGAGTTTATAATCCAAACTCCAGAATCCAATTTTCTTCCTGAAGAGGACTAGAGAGTCATATTTCCCAATTTTATTTTTAGGTTTCAGTGCCCGGCTTTTGAAACGAAGCTTAAAATGTTGTTGCAGCAACCTTCAAAATAAGTGTACTTCTTTGATTTCTGATGTCCTTTCATACCTCTTGATGAGAGCTTGCTCTGAGAGAGCACTTTTAAAGACATTACTATTCTTCCCCACTCTCCCACCCAGGAGAATTTAATTTTCAGGCAGCATCAGTAGTGAAACATGAAGTGGCTCTGGCAGTTTCCTCTCAAGCCAGGACATTTAAATAGAGCAGTGCATGTGTAGTTTGTAGCCGTATTCCCTGATGAGAGCCATAACAAACAGCCACAGCATATTTTCCACCAGTGGCAAGTTGCTATTGGGAACCACTCCATTCACTTGTGAATTATAAACACATTAGTTAGGATCAATTCTCCTATGGGGTAAAATTCAAAGCATTACCAAAGAACAAGGAGGTACTAGGTGATTACTTTCCAGCAGATCCAGTTTGACTATAGTTAGAATTCAGATGAATGGGACTTTTAGTGAAATAGAGAAGAGAGAGAGAGGAAGAAAAGAAAGTAAATTCCCAACACTTGATAATAAAGAAAAAACAATTTTTATTAGCTTTCAAATGGTTTCGATCTATGGTTACCTATTTATTTTGGTTGTCATTCTGTTTACATGGGGTGAGAAATTTGCCAAAATAAGATTTTAAACCATTCATCCCTGATGCAAATATTAACTCAGTAACTATATTTAAGCATACCAGAAATTGAATTGTTTTATGAAGTGATTAGAATCCCTTTCCACAGGTTAATAATCTTGTTTATTAATAGGAACAATTAATCTAGACCAGAATTCTATCCTCTAATTTGGCTATAGAAAGTATAAGTAAAATTTTATAAGATCAAAACTGTCACATAAACTGATTTGAATTATCTGAGAACCACGTTTGCCAAATGTACATTTAGTGAACGGGGTGCCATGAATTTCTGATGTCCTTTCCTTGAAGTCAAGGGCAGGGTGAGGACATGTTGCTGGAACCGCATACTTTCATTCAGGTCATAGCGGTCTTCGGAAGGTCTTATAGGGTTTATACGATTTTTCTCAGGTAGCAGGAAAGCTTCCCTATTGTGAAGGATCACCCACATGTTTTAGTGGGATATGGTGTTATACTTCCGTAAGACAATTAACCATTCATTGAGGTTTAAAAACCCTCTTGAGATATTAGTTTGTTAGTGTTTTAGGCATAAAAGCATTATATCCCCAAACATGGTATACTAAAGTTTGCTTTAAATTGGAAATATATTCAAATACAAGTAGGTTGCTGGAGTTCCACAGCATGATAATTTTCATTTTTAAAATGGAAAATATCAAATATTTTAAATAGTTTTGTGTTTATTTTTACCAAGGGAAAACTACTATTAAAGTGAGGGGGCAGTTTGATGTCTAAAATAGAAAGGGTAGATTGCTGCTTTATGACATAAGTGTCTTTTGTAGGCTGGAAGTGAAAAATATTTTTAATTTAGAAGTAAATTTGGAGATCTGGGCATGCTCACTGTACATCACTTTAAAATTATTAAAGTAGTTTGATTTAATAGAGTGAATCATCTCAGGCTGAGAAGTACTTCACTTTGCACTGCATAAGCTCAGATGTTAGAACCTGATCACTTCCCAGCTGAAGAGCTTATAAAAAATGTGAAGTACTCTAATAATTTTAAATTACTCTATATTGCACATTTTCAGGTCTCTGATCACCTCCAAATTCAAGTGCTTATAAAACTGCTCCCATAATTTTAAATTGCTATGTGCACAGTGATTTAAAATTGTGAGAGTGCTTCAAAGTTTTTTAATAAGTGCTTTAATTTAGAAGCAAGTTGAGCAATACTCCAGTATAACTTCAAGAAATTATCAAACTGATATAAAAATTTATCCTCTGGAAAGAAAATTACATTATGTATAAAAGGGTGTGGGCTCCAAATGAATATATATGGGGACGAAGGTACCCAGTGCTTGGGAACAATCGGTGAATGGAATGCAATAATAGGGTCCTGGAAGTTTGTTTTGCTAACTTTGCTGATTGCTGGCGTGAGGCTACAGTTCTTGTAACTCTAACAAGAATTTCCATTCCTTTAAGGTGAAAAGATCATATGTAGAGGACTTCACTCTCAATTCTCAACATCCTCAGGGATATTGTCACATTTCTCTTGAAACTATGGGAAAATGGGAAAATGTTATTGGTAGATGAGAGGAATCTTAGAAAAGGTGAAGGAAGGAGGGAGATGGAGGGTAAGAAAAGGAGGAGAGAAAGGTGAAGCAGGAAAAAGGGAGACTGGCAGGATTGGAAAGAGTTTGTTGTTGAAGAGGTCTTTTCCCCACTTAGGGTGAGTAAGATAGCTTCTGGACCTCCCTGACTCATTCTTTAATTTCTCGTTTTTCAAAGGAAAAAATGGCATGTTTTAAAGTGCACTGATGGATGAATGAAATTGTTTTTCTTAAGAGAATTCCTGTTGTAAACCAGTGATTCTGCTCACTCTAGAGGAACACATAGATTTTGTTTTCTGGCTGTACACCACTGTTAGTACAATACACCAGTCAATTTGATTTTAAAGATGCTACTTTCCTACACAGATCTAACATTATCCCACATATTAGAGGGATAAAATATCTTGTGATATGCCAGCTGCCAACTCGCTGTTGGCCCTGTCTTCTCTTGTTTTTGATGCTGTTCTGATCCACATGGCTGTACGCTTCCACTGAGTCACTTGGTTTGTGTGACTGCACTCTCTGATATACCTGAAATAGCAAACTGACAGGAACACAGGCTTCTGATAGATTTAATTAGAATTTTACAATGTCTTTGATTAATAACACTAAACTGAAATACATAAAAGACAAGGATACTCTTGTCAAGTTGTTGAAGACTTAGGATTTATAATAAATTGTGATTCATTGTACATTTTCAAATTTTGCTAACCACTCATAGCCTTATTGCTAAAGAAAAGACATTTACATTTTACTGAGGTGGAAATGAAATAAAAGGAAATTGACTGCTTGTTTCAGCAATTCATGTTTCAATATGGGAAATGATATACATCATTAGATTCTAAGGCACAAAAAATGGGCAAATATAAGTTGTTATTAAGCACATTGCTATAAATATTTCTCATACAACAAGACCTTTGAAATAGTTTTTATCTCTATTTTTGGCTTTTATAACTGTTCCTTGGAAATAACACTATATACCTGTATCTTCTAAATGTAGAAGGTTAATCTTTGTCACTACAGAGAAATAAAACTTTCTGCAATGTAACACCATATACAGATAAAAAGTAAGGAACAGAAAAGAAGTGTGAAATCTTGAAAGGGACTTTTCTTAGGACAGTTTATCATTTATCCTGTATCACCATTTTCTACAACTTTTCTAACATTTTTAACACAAATTGAATTCTGTGTCCCCAGTAGAACACTCACTAGTGGCCTGGAAATGTAAGATACTCTGATTATGAAGCCTCAAAGAAAGACAGGAATTCCCTGGTTCCATTAAAGTTGTAGATTTGCTTTCACTGCCATACTCTGCTTATGATTTCAGGCTAGAATTATCTCAATGTTTTTCCGCCTGGCATGATTTGTTTCTATTTCTCCAGTCTCTATAAACACTAATTTTAAAAACCATGTGCAATGGTTTTGTTCTTGCTGGGCAAATGGAGGCAGTAGAGGGGGAAGGGCAGAAAGCATCTCTTGCTTTTTCCTGAGTTAATCTGGGGCAGCGAATAAGATGTCTTTTTCTTACCATTGTCAATGAACGACCATCCCTTTAACTGCCCAGCTTATTAGTCATATGCATTGCCCTAGGTTATTGCTCTAAAGATCAATAAGCTGATTTCCTTTCCATCTGCTCAGACCAACATAATTAGGCTCTTTACTTTGTTTTGTATATAATGAAGGAGGCAACGAAGTGCTAGTAGAGAAAAAGGGCTATCTCCCTGCGGTAAATATATTGACATTTACAGACACCGACAGAGCACAACATGGAGAGAGTAATGAGAAATTTGACTGCTTTTCCCTCTTTGTCTGTTTCCTGGTTTGGAGCTGCTGCATCCCACAGTGAATTACTAGCTACAAAGGGAAGGGACTGCTCTGGGACTGACAATTGAGAACATTTACAATTAGCTGAATTGATTAACCTTTACAAATGCTGTTACTTTATGAGGTGTTTTTCTCAGCCCTGGTTGAACAGTATGCCTTATTGATTCAACATCCTCCTTTATGGAAGCCCTGATTTGTCTATGACTCCACCAGTCATAACACCTGCCTTGGTAATCGCTTCTGCATGTTCCCAGGAAAACTTGACACGGGAGACTGATTGGCATTATGTAAATGGCGTCCACGCCTCCCTCTGAAGCCAGGGTGCAGACCTGACTCTTCGCATCCCTCTCCTGTGGCTGCACACACAAAGAATGCCAGCTTCTGTGCCAGCATCTCACTGACACTCAATTCACTGCCTTGCTAAAAATCCTTGCTTTTTCTCCAAGTTTCTTTAAATAATTTCGGGTATGTATGTGTATAAGGGCAGAAGGTGGTGAAAAATTGTTAGAAAATAGAATTGTTTTTAGTTAGTTTTTTAAAGATTATAGACTGACTTTGAGTGTCACTCTGAGTAGTGATCCCAAAAACTATGACAAAAGGCGTAGTCTTTAGAATAAATTTCATTCAAAGAAGCTCTGTGCTCAGAAATAACAAAAATCACCTAGAAATGGCTGCCTTCCCTCCTTAATTCTCCATCAAACTATATGAATACAAAGTAAATACCATTTGGTTTAGTCTTTTTTCTTGTTTGCTTCTCTCCCCACTTTTTTCTTCTATCTTTCTTTTTTTCTTCATTTCAATGGGTAAATTTTTGTGATTTAAAAAATAAAATGACTGCCAGCTTGAAGTACTACAGGGCACGTCCATCAGCTGTCCCACCGGTGTCTCTTAAACACTTCCTGCCCCCAAGACTGGCTGCATGATTTGTAGAGTCCACGGCCAAATGGAAATGTAGAGCCCCTTATTCAATCATAAATTATTAACATTTTCTAAATAGTAACAGCAGAGCATTAGACTCAACTCAGATTGCGACTAAGCATGAGGAATGTGTGATTTTGCATGTCACATGTCCAGGAAGCCACCGTTGCCTTCACCTTGGCTTTTTGTGAAAACACGGGGAGGCATAGGCCTGAGGTAGTAGTATTTGTCTTCTTTCCCAACGAACTTAATGTTGAACCTGGTTTATTCTGGATCATGCTAAATTGCATATGCTTGTTTCTCACTTAAACTGCTGCTTAGTTGGGTCTGAACTAAGAACACCAAACTTGCTTGCATCTTCTGCAGGGTGAGAGAACCAAAATTAGACCGCAGTGACTTGAAACACTTTTATCCATGCCAGTTATGAGATTGGTGTGTTTGTCACTTTGTGTATCCAGTTATGGCTGAAGAAAGTTTGTTTTGCTTTGTGAGATCAAACTGAATATTTGGCTTGATGCATGTGCAAATATATGTACATTTAATCTACTATAATAAATATACATATTCGAATGCATCAGATATTTTACACATATGTGCATAAAAGAGTTGAGTTTATGGCATTCCAAGACACAGACGAACAATGATGGAAGACAGCCATTTTTTAAAATGAAGTATTGACGCAATTTTAAAGAAAAAAAATCAGGGAGCTGCTCTAACAAAGTCTGCAGCATTCACAGCATGACAAACAAATTAGAAAACAGCAGATGCAGCACAAATTAAGATGTATTTAGCACAGCAGCCTATCAGATGTGTGAACGTCTTTTGTAACTCAGCTTTGCAAGGTTGATGTATTGCACTTTAGACAGCTGATAATGAACCCTCCTAGCAATTAGAAGTAGAAATACCGAGGAGTCAAAATTCTGCTGTTCCCAGTGGGTCAAAAAAGGGAAACAACCCATGTGAAACTTATTTCTTTATGTGCTTGCAAAACAAAGAAAACATTTCAATTTATATACTGGTATATTTGAATTTCTCTTGCCTTTAAAAAATTCCTACTTCATTTTAATTACCATCCGACTCTAAAGTGTCATTAAATAAGTATGAATCCTGTTGCAGTTACACACGTTTTATGGCCAATACAATGTCTTTCTTTTATGGGATGCATTATTTAGTAATCTTACATTAAGACAATAACTTCAATCATTATGCCTTCAAATAGCAATAAGCATGGTAATGGCTTTGCTGAGCTGCTTCCTGGCTCTATCATTGTGTTTTCCCTTTAATATTAGAGCATTGTTTTTATTTGTATCCAAAGAGTGTGTTCCATCCCCTAACCCCAGTTTCTGTTTTCTGAGAGTGGAAGCACCTTTGCAGTAGGGAATAAAACATCAAAGTCCATCTAATAGGCAAAATTCTGCCCCAACCCAGTGTCAAGACTAATGATGCACTGATAATGTTAGCTTTTTTTTTTTTTTTTATCAATGTTTGTTTTAAGCAAGTCTATCCTATCCTTCCAGGAGGAAGAAGTGCCTGGTAGTCACTCTGTAGAAATCGCAGTAGTCCAACGTTCTGTCAAGTATGGGTTTTGACAAACTTAGAGAGCTTGAAGGAACTCATTGGAGAATAAGCCAAACAGCATAAAGGTAGAAAGACAACAATTAAGAAAAAGAAACCTAATTGGTATATTCTGCCTAGGAAAGAGGTATCTGACAGGTGATTTAAAGTCTGCCCCTCCCTACATGAAAAAGCTTACATCATTCTGATATTCATTGGTATTAAAGAACTCAGCATTGCAGGTACCATTTTCTTTTGAATCTGTTTCCTGCTATTCTGTTGTTGCAATCTGTATCCTTAATCCCAGGCTTCTAAAGAGCAACCTTCCAGTGTCAAATTTTCTGTGAAGTCCAGAGGACCATGAGAGTGAATTGAAACATTACATTCACGTTTCTGTAAGACAGAATGTCAAAAACGTCAAAGTGCATGTGCTGATTGGTCACATGAACACAAAGAGAAGAATTTATTTGGTAAGGTGGCAGCCTTTCCTACTACTTAGAAAGGGGTTCATACAGTCTTGACCTGGGTTTCCACTGTAATGTAAAGGAAAACTTTAACAATTTCAGAAGGTCTTAATGTCCTGCCAATGAAAGAGGAGATTGTCCTCAACTTCTTTGCAGCAAAACCCAATTAGGTGGCACCAACCTAGGCTTCCAAATGTGAAACTGGCCCAGTTCCATAGAACTGATGTTTTTGGTTTCTTTGAATAAACATAGAAATTTATCCTTCCAGTCTTAAAACTTAAGGAAGTTATATTTGTCTTATCTGATTTCCTTTTTCAGGAAACCAACCATCAGGACTCCCACGTAGCAGCAAGAAACTGAAACTTACCAGATCATCATATCTGGACAATGAGATGCCAGACCCCTCCCCCATCATGACTACCTTAACTAATCACCTGCTTCCTGTTGACCAGCTCCTCTTCCTTGCCCCTCCCTAATTCCTGTTTTCCCACACATGATTACATTTCTTCCCTGCTATATAAACTCCTAATTTTAGTCAGGGAGATGGATTTGAGACTGATCTCCCAACTTCTTGGCTGCAGCACTCGATTAAGCCTGTGTCCATTGCAATACTCATTGTCTCAGTAATTGGCTTTCTGTGTAGTGAGCAGTAGGACCTAGAACAACCCCTGGCATTTCAGTTACAAACAGAACAGCAAATCTACAAAAGGAAAGGTGATAGAATCTATATCATAAGTCTGGAGAGGACCTGGGACAATCTTCTGCTGATGATTCCTGTCCTTACTGCCATTGAAACCCCAGCTGATGTCAATGTCATATCTTCTAGGAATATTGGCCATGGGCTGTGCTGAAGTTTCCAGCTGCCACTGGGGCCACTTCTCTGAGGGCCTCTTCACTCCGGTACCCTTAACTAACCATATCTAGGCAACCTTGTTGGAGCCACGTCTGCCTGAGGTTATTGATCCTAGGGCTATCAGCCTCTTGGAGATGTATCTTATGTTAACCTGGCTACGAATGCTCTGTGTAACACAGATTCTCTCCTGCACTTGTAGATGTTGCCATCCCATGCAACCACAAGGGAGCTCACTTAGTGGGTCTGATGGTGGATGCTGGCCTAGGAAGTTCTACACATGTATGGCACTATCTCCCATCAACATGCATGGGAGGTCAGGCCTGATCTCTGCCTCTGCAGAGATCATGAAGGGATTGAAAAGAACAGTCAAGTGCTGAAATGGCTGTAATCAAGGAGGGCCTTTAGGGTGAATGGACTGCTCCAGCTCATGAGTTCACTGCTTCCCAGCTGAAGGTAGCAGATGAATCTGAAGGCTTGTAGGTGCCTTCTGTGCCTATTCAGCAGGTCCCTTCTGAAGAGTGGAGCACTCAGCCTGCCACTGAATCCTGGTCTGTTATCCTGCTCAGGCCACTGAATGATAAGACCAACCATTAACTGGGCTAAAGCTGTTGTTCCACAAGCTTTTAAAGAGCAAGTGAAGCAGAGAGGATTAGAAATCATGTGGCCCAGCTGAGAGGTGATGAACTAGCAGGGTATAGACTGGAATAGGTCTGAAGATGTTTTATTTAATTTTCAGTGTTTAAAAATTGATGCAACCCTTTCAAAATCAGGACATTTCAGCAAAGATTTGGATTTCAGCTTTTTGATGTCAGCTAACAATGGGCCTGCGCCCACATGACCACGGTGAGGGGCCTGCTGTCTTTAGGTGGTCTGGCACTCTCCAAGTTTCCGGAGTCCTATAGTCCCAATTGCCCTCTCTCACTGATCTGGCCCATTAGTTGCTATTTATCATTCTGCTTGCCCTGTTGGTTTTCTCAGACCTGAGAAGCTGTTCCTTCTTAACTGATTTGTTTATTCATGTTACCTGTTCAGCCCTTATGGGCATTTGTGTTTATGGCCCCAGCTGTTCTTAGTATCCTCATTTATGTAATCAGAGGGATAAATTAGTAGATCTTTTTCAAATCAAACATTCTATGATTTAATTGTCTATTTATATAAGCTGGCATAAGGAAAAAATGGATTAACTTCGAATAAGGAGAGATTTGTGATGAGCTTGAGAAGAACTGCTAGAAGAAAATGTGAAACATTATCTTCTATTTCCTGATGGAGATTTTGAATGCTCCTTATTCTTAATAAAAAGAATGATAATTGCTTACATCTGTACAATGCCC
Organism: Hylobates moloch; assembly: GCF_009828535.3. NCBI lineage: Eukaryota > Metazoa > Chordata > Mammalia > Primates > Hylobatidae > Hylobates > Hylobates moloch. The sequence goes on from NW_026652281.1 coordinate 22,635,505, forward strand.
TTAGTACTTTTAAAAGTGCTGTCACCTAAAATAGCTTATTTGAGCCCATTTTATGAAACTTTTTTTTTTTTTTTTTTCAGAAAAGGATGTGGATGGCAGGCCATAGATAATCCCACCTAGGATGAACATCAGCTAGGGGTGTGGGGAGTAAATTAAGGACCTCAGTGTGGTTTCTTCCAGCTGTGTAATTCTATTTTTCATCAGGGTAATGACCTTTTAAAAAAGAGTCATAAATACACTGTCAAGGAACAAAGCTATTGGAATGACTCTGGTTCACTCTTCTTGGACTGATTTATTAGACAGGTGGTATCAGGAATCACCCAGCTTATTACAACTATTTTTATTTCAGTATTTTCAGTCTAAAGCATACCATGGTGTTTAGAAATAGCTGGAGAGACTCGGATAATTTTTGTTAAGCCAGGTCTCTGATAAGCATCACCACACCTGTAGAAGTCATTTGACGGATTTTGCTTTTCTCCATCGTTCAACTTAGTTTGGATTTGTAAGGTGAATGATGTCAGGATGAGTATCCAACCTGCAAAGGTAGTGTGAGGACTGACCTCAAATTTCAGAAGCCTGTGTCCTGAGCTTGCCATTTATCCGTTGTGTGACTTTAGCTCATCTATAAAACAGGATTACATCAGCAGAACCTAGCCTCTCTTGTGTGCACATGGGAGGGCATGTGGACCCAAATGGCTTTTATTCCTTTCCTCCCACAATTGTAGTAACTGCTCATTCTCAGACCTGTTGAAGAGAAGAAATATTTTATAGCTCCCTTAAGGTAGAAGTGTTTGGCCACAGTTGCTGATATCACGTTCAGAGTCAACATTCAATGATTATTCAAGCTTTTAGGAAGTTGCTTGATCAGATAGACGTGGTGGGTGCAACTAGATTCAAAGATAATGTGGTGCATAGCTATGAGCTAGGTAGTGGATATCCTGGCTTCCTCTGTCTCTTCGTGTCTTCCCTGCAGTGGTGATCATATATCTAATTGTCCAAAGTCATTTGTTCCCCTAGGTCTCAGAGCTTTGTCCCCTTGAAATAGTCTTTCCCTCCAGGTCCTAGCCCATCTGCTTCTTCCACCAAAATTGAAATGCCCCATTCCCTAAGCTCTACTTGATAATCTGATACAGTAGTTTACGAGTAGGTATTCATTGTTAATGTTAAACAAAAATTTATTATAATGCCCCTCTAGTCCATTTGGATTCTAATCAGGGGCATCCACAACCACAATACACAAACACATTATCATTATCACTAATGATAGCATTACCAGTACCAAACAGTTGATCGGAGAAGTGTTTGGGGACTGAGTCAACAGTCATTTCAACAGTCAGCATAAGGCTGACGAAGAAGGTAAAACTATAGGATAATGCAGAACACTACAGTATTAATGACATTCAAAATGCCCTCCTTAGCCCTCCCAGGTGAAATCTCCTGGAGTAGCAACTTTTAATAGGAAGACCCTAAGTTTCTTCTTTGTGCATGCACAGTGCCCATGTTAGATAGTTGTATCATTAGTAAAGGTCTTGACCTGTTTTAGGAAATTCTTTGCTGGAGTTTTGGGGATATAGGAGAAGCAAACATTGTAGGAGTCACTTTATAATGATGAACAGTCAGGTACTAAGCCCACAGCATTATAAGTTAGGAGAAAATAAACCTAATCATTTCTGGATGACTGGACATCATTTTATTGAATCCTGGAAAGAAAATGAAGCCTGTTGTGTGGTTTGGGAGCACATTTTTAAAGTAATTTTTTTAAAAGATAAGCAAAATTTGCCCTGTTAAATGCTAGTTAATATTCTTTGCCTTATTTAACATTCAAACTATAGCATTTGACCTTCGTTTTCAAGCTGTGTAGTATTGGTGGTTATTAACAGTTATCATTTGATATGATAGTTTTAAAATTACACAAGATTGCTAAGCAAAGGGCTCTGATTGCCTTTAATCAAGAAGTGAGGAGTATTCTCTCTGGGCAAATGAGGTACCTTTTTAGGACTTTAAAGAGGGAAAATGAATCAGACTGTTTTCTTGTTTTCTTGTTTTGCTTTACTTTTAGGTGTTTTTTCCCCCTTCTTTGGCTTATCTGTTTATCAATATATAATGTTCAATAAAAGGAAACATAAAATACGACTGCATTTTATTTAAAGGAAAAGACCCTCTGGACATGAAATCATTTCCAGATAAAGGTCAAATACTATTATTTCTTTGTTCACATAAGTATTTTCTGTTCATGCTCAGTTCATTCTGTGCTTTTATCTTTCTGTGGAATGTGTTCTGTATTACCATCTAGTGAAGACAGGCTTTTATATGCATTCTATAATTATAAAAGTGTGATACTAAGTTTAATAGGCAAATTTCTAACTGAACAATGACATTTATAGAGCCGGCCTTCTGCTAACAATGCTGGAGCTTACTTTCCTTCTTGGGGAAATGCTGAGTTAATTAAATATGGGGATTTAAAACTTTACTCTTTTTCTATTATGGTAATTTTTTAAACAAACAATTATTTTTCTATGTGTCTGAAATACAATGGATATTCTATAATAATAAGTTCTAACATTAGCATAAGTTAAAGTTTATAACATCTTTGCATAACTTGTTTCTTTTAATCATCATCACAGCCCTGTAAATTGAATAGTATTACCCCATTTTATAGATAAAAACATGAGTTTCAGAAATATTATGTCATTTAATTAACATCAAATATATAGTAACTGATACATTTCATACTTGATCACGAATTTCTAATGTCAATCCTGGAATACTGGGGGACTCATTTCTTGTTTTTCTTTCTAGTATTACAAGTCCATCCGTTAATGCAAATTTTCTTTTCTTTTGAAAACTTGGTTTTTAATTTTTTCCTCTCTGTTGCCTAAAAAGACCACTGAAACTTGGATATTCTTTTTTCACCATCTCCTTTTTCAAAATTACCCTTTCTCTGCTTTACGAAAGAGGGGCCTGATTCTTATCTATCCTGAATCTTACTCTGTCGGGCCCCAGGACACAAAGCCTACCTCTCATCCCTGACAAAGAAACAGTTCTTAAATGCATTCTTTTGGGAAAAAGATTCATAAATCAAGACAGAAAAATTTCTAGAGGACTATTAAAGGAATCCTTTAGAAGGAGGGGCCTTATTTCATCCAGACAATAAACTTGAGTCAAGGAACTATTGCTGAATATTGTAGGAAACCAAAATATGCTTCCCCACAGAAAGTGTTGAGCTGAAGACAAGAAGAAAGAGATGCAGGCGAGATCTGTCCTTCCTCTATTTGCTTAAAAGCAGGACATAGATTTACACAGACAAAAAGGTACTATGTCCTCTACCCCTACCAGGGAGAGCAAAGGTTAGCCAATGAAGACAACAGCTTTAGATCCTTTATCAACCTTCTGATGATACCAGAGAAATTCATATTACCAAGCTTTACTAACCTTTATCTGCCATTGGTTTGCCCTCCCTTCAATTTGCCACCTATAAAGACTCCAAGACCTTTTCCTTTGTTTTCTCACTTCTCTAAAAATGTACTGTTCTTTGTTGAAGACACTGTATAAGCTGGAATTCAAATGAGCTCTTAGAGAACTGCTCATTGTCAACTATCTCTTGTGTTTACATGAGATATACATGTTAATGAACTTCTGTTTTTTCTCTTGTCAATACATCTTTTTGTAACAGAGGTCCATTCCAATTACAAACCTATAAGGGTTATTTTTTCCCCTACACTTTCTGTCTGTCTCTCTCTCCATCTATATACCTGTATTTATCCATCTTATCTATCTATCCCTACATTTATCTGTCTATATATCTTAGAATTATAATTTAGTCAGCCTTTTTTGTTTTTACAGTAGACGTTACTTAATAATGTGGATTAAGTCTTCCTGTTAGGTTATATGGCCAATATTTTCTAAAAATCGAATAAGCTACATCAATAGTTTTAAGATTTTGTGAAACTATGCTTAAAGCGTGTAAACAAATTATAATTGCGTCAGAAATTTTATCTTTTGCAAATAAACATGAGTGTATAATTGATAAAATATATATAACAATCTCTAAATTATAAATGTGATAATCCCGTGGTTCAGGAGAAACTTATGAAAAAATATTTTGTTGTCAACAATGTTCAAGTTTATAGTCTTCCAAGGATGTATGCAAGCAAGAGTGTACAACCCTTTGTTCTTGGAAGGTCACTTCTGTGGCAACTGAGAAACCTCTGAGGAATCAAGAACCACCTAAGAATAACTTTACCAAAATTCGGCAAGTTGAAGGATTTACCTACTAACTCTCATCCCTCATAGGTTGAGGGTTGCTACTGAGGGTGTTAAATCTCCAACAATATTGGGTTGCCCCGTGCTTGGACTGAACAATCTCCAATGGCACTAGAGAAAGGCTTCAGGCAGACCAAAGAATCAGAGGTGGAATCTACTAGCATGTAGGGAACTGTCCATTGCAGCAATGGACAATGAACTCAGAGATGTGAACTCAGAGATGGACTGAAGAGACATGGAGCATGGAATCAAAGGTATCTTGCACTACTCATGTTCCACATTGAATCCTCTGTACTACTCACATTTGATGGTGGTTGCTGACCACGGTTTCTAGAAATGACTTCAAACAGGAAGTTCAATGAAACAAGCAGTAGTTTTAGCTGCTGCAGATGGTTCCCGGGCCATAATTGCTATACATTGTTTCCTTCCTGTACCACGCAATCTAGATGCCCTCACCTTCTGCTAGCACCCCTTCTGCTGGTCTTGATGGCTTATCTAGCAAGTAAGCAAACTTCACTCCTGAGCTCTTAAGACCTATGGTTACCCTACCCTTGTTAGGTTGTGGTTGGTGCAATTCCACATTTATTTTTATAAATAGGTCCTGCACATGAAGTTGAAGAAAACATGTACTGTTTGAAGTTCTCTATTGGACGAATTTCATTACTGTCCTTTAGTGTCACCTCTGGAACAGTGCTATAATATGACCACAGTTCATTCTTGGCTTATAGGAAAAATTTGAGTCGACCTATCTATGAAAAAGACCCATAAGTTTTCTCCCACAAGGCCCTAAGTGTGAATTGAGGGAGATGCATCAGTGCAAAAGAAGTAGATGATATAATATTCTGGTCCATTTGCATAAATTATTTGTCCCTTTACACCTGCTTGGATATGATCCTAAATGTACCATTTCCAGGGAGTTACTACTGGAAGTTATTACTATAATTGCCTGACCTTATAATGTGGGATCTGACAATACCCACCTTACAGTGATACCTTCAGTCTTATAGCTACTTAATATCCCATGGTTAGACGGTCTCTTTCAGGACCTAGAAGTATGACAGGATCTGTTATTTAAATAGTATTTTTCTGCAGCAGAGGGCATGGCCTTGCTCTAGCACTGTCAAGGTGTGTGCTTTAACTCTCTTTGGGGTTTCCCAGTGACAGTACACAGCCCTAATCTACCAAATTGTTTCTAGCATCACTGGATCTACTGGGGCTGTGAAGATTAATATTAAGTGTCAACTTGATTGGATTGAAGGATGCAAAGCATTGGTTTTGTGTACATCTGGGTGTTGCCTGAAGAGATTAACATTTGAATCAGTGCATTGGAGAGGAAAGCCCAGTCTTAGGAAGACCCCCACTCCCAGTGAGGGTGGGCACCATTCAATCAGCTGTCAGTGCAGCTAGGAAAGCAGGCAGAAGAAGGTGGAAGAAGCTGACTTACTGAGTCTTCTGGCTTTCATCATTCTCTCATGCTGGATCCTTCTTGCCCTCGAACATCAGACACCAAGTTCTTTGGCCCTTGGACTCTCAGACTTACACCAGTGGTTTGAGAGGGGCTCTTGGCCTTCAGCCACAGACTGAAAGCTACACCGTCAGCTTCCCTACTTTTGAGGTTTTGGGTTTTGAACTGAGACATTGCTGGCTCCCTGCTCCTCAGCTTGCAGACAGCCTATCATGGGAGTTTGTGAGTCAATTCTCCTTAATAAACTCCTTTTCATATATACATATATCCTATTAGTTTTTTCCCTCTGGAGAACCCTAATGCAGGGATGCATGGTCAAAGTCAACAGATGGGCTGTATCAGAGTCTGGACCAGCTACCAAGCACTCTCTTGTTCTGGGCCCCACACAAAACTTATAGACCAATCAAATGGACTGTGGAGTGTTGAATCAAGTATGAACTGGCTGAATGTATTAGTTTTCTCTTGCTTCATAACAAACTACCATGAATTTAGCAGCTTTCAATACCTATTTATTATTATCTTACAGTGTCTGTGGGTCAGGAATCTAGGTACAAGTGAACTGGGTCCTCTGCTCAGGCTGCCAGTGCAGCTAGGAAAGCAGGCAGAAGAAGGTGGAAGAAACTGACTTGCTGAGTATTCTGGCACAGGTGAGGTGGGTCCTCTGCTTAGGATCTCATCACGCTGAAATCAAGGCGTTGGCTGGGGCTGACTCAGATCTGGGTTAATGAGGGATTATGATTTTATACTGTCATGATAGGTGTCAGCCTTCTATTTACCAGCTCTTGACTTTTTTCAGATGTATAAATCAACAGTGCTTCCTATCTTCCCTCTGGTGACATGATCGTCTGTTACCCACTGCCACAGATCTCAGCCAAGATTCTCTGGTTGTCATTCTTACTGTTGTTTATAAAAATTACATGTACCTGATGTTTAGCTTTCAACACCCTGCTTTTGCTATTCCAGACTCCTATCATCCACATGTTACTAGGAATTTCAGTTTCTTGACAGCATCTTTTTTCCATGTACCCTGGACTAGAGGGGACAGCTACCTTTAAGCTGCTTTTATGATACTGGTGCCATCTCACTTTCTTTACCGAAGGGAATAATTTCTGGCTTATTCCAAAGTTCACAGTAGCCTGCTTTTCTGGTCTAATGTAGTAAATCTCATTGTGATATCCATTAAATAAGTATATTTATTGCAAGGAATTGGTTAACATGATTATGAGAGCTGGCAAGACAAATCTGAAATCTGTAGGGCAGGCTGTTAAGAAGGGAGGCTGGAACCCTTGGGCACAGGCTGGAGCTTCTGTCCACAGTAATTTCTTCTACTTCAGAGAAGCCTCAACTCTGCTTTTAAGTCCATAAAACTGATTCAGGCCTACCTAGATGATCTAAGAGAACCTTACTTAGACTCAACTGATTATGCAATTTAATTAAATACCTTTGCAGAAACACCTAGTTTAGTGGTTGATTGAATAACTGGGTACTATAGCTAAGTCAACCCAAAACTGATCATTATGGAGAACCAATGAAGAAACAAAGAAACATTGTGGGGCTCACACAGATGAGGCAAAACCCGGCACTTACTTTCTTTTCTGTTCTGAAAAGAAAGTGCTAGTTTAAGCCATATACTCACACTCGACTTTTATATGCATTTTAAGCCTATCCATTTGTAAGTGTAGTTCTATTGGTAATATAGAATTGGCCTAGTTAGACTGATCATGACCTTGCTATGGAAGAACTAATTTGAGAAAATTAGAATGATTTTCCCACCTGTCTGCTACAGGTTTCCGTATGTGTAATTTCTTTTAGTCAGTCAAATTTATTGTAAACAAAGGCCAAGTTTACTGTAAACTAGAGGTATAGCTGATCCGTCTTCTACCCAGAGAATCAGTAAGGGTGATTCAGAAGGCCCTTCACTTCCATGTATGTGATTTCTTCTCAGGATACACAGCTGTCACATAATTGTGTGGGATCAGTGATGAACTGGGGTGTTCTGACTTGCAAGAAATGCTTGTCTCTGCTGTCCAATAAAGTGTATCATAGCAAGATATTCATTAACTGTAAAGCTACATTCTATTTTGGTTGAAAATTCTCTTTCTGGTCCCTTATATTTCATTCCAGGCTATGTTGTCTAACATCCAATTAGTGATTTACAATTTTACGCTCCTCACTCATTATCAGCAATTCCCCAAACCCCTCAAACTCAAACAAAATGAATACAGTATATTCTATTAACTTTCCATAAAGATATTAAATCCAAAAAATGGAATCACTTATCTCATAGAAATTAGATGTTTATTAATGTTCAAGTCTGAAAATCTTCCCAAGTTTTCTTTTCTGTGCAGTCTTAAAGAAGAACATTCACTCAAGTGCCTAATTCATGACTAAATTCCTTCTTTAGTAGTTGAAGGCTGACCTGTCCTTCTCCCACTGGATATGATGTAGCTCCTTCATGATTTCCAAAACTGGACTCATCCATCGCTGAGTCATCAATCTGTGCAGTGATTTAAAGTTTCTAAAGTTTAGGAGGATATATAGTATCTCATAGTAGCCTCACATTCATAAAATGTAGAACACAAAAATCTTCAGCCTATAGCAGTTATGCCAAATAAAAAATGATATTCTTAAAATCCAGTGTGTTTTATAGACCATCATTATAATTGTCAACCATAGGCCAAACTTTGGTCTTAGGAATATTTTGAAATATACAATATAGGGAACTCCCTTATCAGCTGTTTGAAAAACTATGATTCTGTTTTCCCTGGAGAAAAAAAAGCTCATCCACAAATACTGTATCTTCTTTCCTCTTAGAAAGTGATATTTAAACCATTTGTCTCTACTTGTAAAGTGGAGCTTCTGGGTCATTCTTGATGTTCTTTCTGAGTTCTTGGAACCCCAATCAAGTGACAAAAGGAGAAACTAGGAAAAAATAACTCAGTACCAGGAAGCAGTGAAACAATAAAAGGGAAGTATAAAGCACTCAGGAACTGACATACATAGCTATTATTAACAATAAAAAAGGCATGTATTTTGAAATTAAAGACAAATGAATAAATCTATAGGTCAAATGAGAAATTATAATGGAAATTAAAAATCTATAAACCCAAATAGCAATTAAATACTACCTATAAAACTTACAGGATAACTAGAGTGGTATTGGAGAACAACTTATATCCTTAAATGTTTATATTGGAAAAAAAAAGGCTAAAAACTACTGAGTTTAGAACTTAAGAGGTCAAAAAAAAATAAGAATAGAGAAAATAGAAAAGAGGAGCTTGTAAAGAAAAAAAATCAGATATTAAAAAAATGTTATGTTGGAGAGGATTAAAAAGCCTGTGACTTCTTGAAAACTTTGTTAAAGTGATCCCAAGAAGCCGCAAATAAACTAGAACTGAAAAGGGTAACTACAGAGTCAAGTGGATATTAAACAAGTAAATAATTCTACAGTTAATTCCAAAAATTTTGAATTAAATAATAGCCCAGAGGTTTTGATAGGTTGTGTCACTGTTATTGTTCAGCTCAAAGCATTTTTAAATTTTCATTTTCATTTCATTGTTGACCCAATGATTATTCAGGAACAGGTTATTTAATTTCCATGTATTTGCATGGTTTTGAGGGTTCTTTTTGTAGTTGATTTCCAATTTTATTCCACTGTGGTCTGAGAGAATACTTGATATAATTTTGATTTTCTTAAATTTACTAAGACTTGTTTTTTGGCCTATCATACGTTCTATCTTGGAGAACGTTCCATGTGCTGATGAATAGAATGTATACTCTGTAGTTGTTGGGCAGAATGTTTTGTAAATATCTGTTAAGTCCATTTGTTCTAGGGTATAGTTTAAATCCATTGTTTCTCTGTTGAGTTTCTGTCTTGATGACCTGTCTAGTGCTGTCAGTGGAGTATTGAAGTCCCTCACTATTATTGTGTTCTGTCTATCTCATTTCTTAGGCCTGGTGTAGTTGTTTTACCAATTTGGGAGCTCCAGTGTTAGGCGCATATATATTTAGGATTGTGACATTTTCCTGTTGGACAAGGCCTTTAATCATTATATAATCTCCCTCTGTCTTTTTTAACTGCCATTGCTTTAAAATCTGTTTTGTCTGATGTAAGAATAGCTACTCCTGCTCACTTTTAGTGTCCATTTCAATGGAATATCTTTTTTCACCCCTTTACCTTGAGTTTATGTGAGTCTTTATGTTAGGTGAGTCTCCTGAAGACAGTAGAAACTTGACCGGTGAATTATTATCCATTCTGCCATTTATTATCTTTTAAGTGGAGCATTTAGGCCATTTATATTCAATGTTAGTATTAAGATGTGAAGTACTGTTCCATTCATCATGTTATTTGTTGCCTGAAAGCAGTGCTAAGAGGAAAGTTCATAACATTAAATGCCTATGTCAAAAAACCTGAAAGAGCACAAATAGACAAGCTAAGGTCATACCTCATGGAACTGGAGAATCAAGAACAATCCAAACCTAAACCTAGCAGAAGAAAAGAAATAACACAGATCAGAGCAGAACTTAATGAAATTGAAACAAAACAATACAAAAGATAAATGAAACAAAAAGATGGTTCTCTGAAAAGGTAAACAAAATTGATAGACCATTATTGAGATTATCCAAGAAAAGAAAGATCCAAATAAGCTAAATTAGAAATGAAATATGAGATATTACAACTGATACCACAGAAATATAAAAGATCATTCAAGGCTACTATGAACAACTTTACATGCATAAACTAGGAAACTTAGAGGAGATAGATAAATTCCTGGAGATATACACTCCTCCTAGATTACACCAGGAAGATATAGAAACTGAACAGACCAATAACAACCAGCGAGATTGAAATAGTAATAAAAAACTGCCAACAAAAAAGTCCAGGACCAGATGGATTCACAGCTGAATTCTACTGGACATTCAAAGAAGAACTAATACTAATCCTATTGACATTTTTCCAAAAGTTAGAGAAAGAGGGAATCCTCTTGAAATCATTCTATGAAGCCAGTATCACCCCCAAACCAGGGAAAGACATAACAAAAGAAGAAAACTACAGACCAACATCCCTGATGAACACAGATGCAAAAATTCTTAACAAAATACTAGTGAACCCAATCCAACAACATATCAAAAACATAATCCACCATGATCAAGTGGGTTTCACACTGGGGATGCAGGAATAGTTTAATATATGCAAGTCAATAAATGTGAAACACCACATACACAGAATTAAAAACAAGAATCACATGGTCATCTGAATAGATGCAGAAAAAGCATTTGACAAGATCTAAATTTATCCAAATTTGACAATATCCAAATTTATGATTAAAACTCTCAGCAAAATCAGCATAAAAGGGACATACATTAAAGCAATCAAAGCCATCTATGAGAAACATACAGCCAACATTATACTGCTCCCTAAAAACCTATTGAAATAAAACATTTTAAAAAGTACGAGTTTGATATAGTTTGGACATTTGTCCCCACCCAAATCTCATATTGAATTATAACCCCCAATTCTGGAGGTGGGGCCTGGTAAGAGGTATTTGGGTCATGGGGGTTGATTCTTCATGGCCTGGTGCAGTCTTTGTGATAGTGAGTGAGTTCTCATAAGATCTGGTCATTTAAAAGTGTGTGGCACCTCCCCCTCTGCACTGTCTCTTGTGCTCCTGCTTTTGCTGTGTGAAGTGCATACTCCTGCTTCACCTTCTGCTATGAGTAAAAGCTTGCTGAGGCCCCCCTAGATTAGATGCTGGCACCATTCTTCCTGTACAGCCTGCAGAACTGTATAAACCTCTTTTTAATTAAAAAAAATACAAAATACAAAAATACTATATCAAGATTGACTCAAGAAAAAAACTTTGGCCCTGAAGGTCAAAGTCTTAAAACAAATACAAAAATAAGCTTTACGGTTTTCTTCTATCAGATGTTCTAAGTTACATGCTTAGAAGTATCTTGAGTAGAAAGGGCTGCATACATTTAATGGCTGTGAGGGCTAATTTTATGTGTCAACTTGACTGGGCTAAGAGATGCCCAGATGGCTGGTAAAGATTATTTCTGGTTAAGTCTGTGAAGATGTTTCCAGAAAAGATGAGCATTTGAATTAGTAGATTGAGTAAAGAAGATCACCCTCACTGGTAAGGGTGATCACACAATCTGTTGAAGGGCTGCAAAGAACAGGAAGGTAGAGAAGAAGGAATTTGCTCTGTGTGATTGAGCTGGGTTATCCATCTTCTTCTGCCCTTGGACATTAGCACTCCTGGTTTCTTGGACCTTCAGACTCTGACTGGAACTTACACTATTGGCTTCTCTTGTTCTCAGGCCTTCTGGTTTGGACTGTAATTACACTAACAGCTTTCCTGAGTCTCCAGTTTGCAGACAGCAGATCCCAAGACCTTTCAGCCTCCGTAATCATGTGAACCAATGCCTATCATAAATCTCTTTCTGTCTCTATATACTATTGGTTGTATTTCTCTAGGGAACCCTGATTAATGTAATGGCATTTTTATAAAGCAGAAAACAAACAGCACCAAATTATGTGTTGCTTAGGAATACCAATATTTGTGATGAAACTATGAAAATATGTAAGGGAATGATGAGCCTAAAATTCAGGAAAAAATTTTTTTGGGGGGAAGGATGAAGGAGATGGTATAAGGAGATGGTATTGGAAACGTTCTAGTTATTAAGCAATCTCTAGAAATTGCCAACATCACCTAATGGTCTCTACCTAATGGCCCTGATTCTCAGTGCCTTTTTGCATTACCTGTCAATGACAGTTCACACAGTTCTTCACTCTTCCTGCTTGTTACACTTCCAGTCATGTGGCTTCCACAACAACACATTTTCTTGGGTTTTCTCCCATCTCACTGGCTTCTACTTCTCAATCTTCTTTGCCAGATCCTCATCTCCCTGATCTTTTAACATTTCCATGTCCTAGGACTTAATTCTCATTCCACTTTTCTTTTTGGTATTCCTTATCTTTGCTAGAAATAATCCCATCTCTGGGTTTTTGAACAGATAACTACAGCAAAATCTTTCATCTCTATCGAGCCTTTGCTCAGATGCTACCTTCTCAATAATGGTCACCCCTGAGCCCTGAGATTAAAATTGCAAACTGCTCTTCTTGCTCCCACCTCCAGTCTTTTCCACTGTTCTCTATTCACTTTTCTATTTTTCCTCATAATATGTATTTAATACATATATATATATATACACCGAGCATAATTTAATTATTCATTATGCTTATTGTTTGTCACTTGATGTTAAAATATAAGCTTAAAAAGGCAGAACTTTATTGTCACTTTTGGCTGTTTGTATATCAAAATTTTTAGGAGATGGCTGGCACAGAGTAAATGCTCAATAAACAACAGAATGAATCCTTTTTTGGTCATGAATCTAACCATAACCTACTGAATGTCCATTGGAAATAATTTTTGATTGATTATTGTTGTTTCTATTTAAATCTGTGATGCTTTTTAAAAGATTCCATATAGATTTAAATAAAACTTACAAATTACAACGCATGTTGCATCTTGGGAAGACTATGGAACACAACTTGAAAATGTCATTTTTAATAAGAATTTTACATAGAAACTTTCATATGTAAAATATAGAAAATTGAACTAAAATGAATACCATGAAAAAGCAGAAATTCAGATATCACATGCAACTCAGTTTTTTTTTAATGGAAAAGATAATTCAATACAAAGTACGGACTCACAAACCTAATCAATGAGAAACACATGATGTTATACAATCACGCAGACCCAAAGAAAATATTTACAAATAGGGGAATTTGTTGGAACCTTATTGGCAAAAAAATATAAAAACAGGTAGATAAAAAGTGCTGGTTGCAAAATGTGAATTACGAAGTAACAGAACAAGTAAGAGGAGTATGACATGGACAGAGATTCTTCCTCTTTTGTGAGTCTTTACTCCTCTGAAAATACCAAAGGTCTTTGCTAATAGATTAGTGGAAGACGCGTGTCTGCAGTGTCTCGGTGCACAGTTATCCAAGAGTTCTATCCAGTCTCTGAACTCACAGAATTTTGCAGTGCTCATTCATAATCTGTTTTCTTTTCTTCAAAACATTTATTTAATTTTAGATATATAAGCACTACATGCATGTGTTTCATTACAAAACATTCATATAAACAGATAGTTAAAATTACCCGTGATCACCACTTTCATTTCCAGAATTCTCTACAATGGTAGTTGTTATTTTGTCATTTTTCCCTGTATTTACACAGCAACATACATGTTGCCAAAAATACACAATCAAGGTGTGTTTTACAGAAATGCTATCTTGGTCTGTATATTTCTCTCTGATGTGCTTTATTCACCCAACAATTTATTTTAAAGATCTTTCCATTTTGATTTACTAAATTAGTTTTAACTGCTGCATGATCTTTCATAGTACATAGTTGACTTCAGTTGATTTTATCTATTTCACTACTTCTGGAAATTTAGATATTTCTAATGATCTATTATTGCAAAAAGTGCTGCTATGAGCATTCTTACAACATGCCTCCTTGTATATATATAAATTTTTTTCTAGGGTAGATATCAAGTAAAATTACACGGACATAGAGTTTGTGCATTTAAAATTTTATGTGGACGCTGGCAAATAGTCCTTCAAAATGTTTTTCTGTCCCTTAATAGCACTAATATAGATCATTTTTTTCTTCTGAGTGTAATCTTTTGTGACCTGCAATAGTAGAGATGAGGTAACTACTTTCTAAATGCTTAGAAAGAATACACATTAAAATGTAGAATGAAAAGTCACTAGAACCTACTATGTAGCCTCAAGGAAAATTGGATAAGAAACATAGTGGTCTACAAATAGACAAAACCATGTATACTTATATATGATGACCACTAACATAAGGAAATAGTGAAGCTATATAGGCCACAATGACACTATAGAAATTTTTTTAGCTGCTATTTCTTAATACAAAATTAGATGTTAAAAGATGAAGAATTTCTTTTCAGGGGGTAAAAAATAAAGAATGAAGAAAAGCTATTCTTACTATTTTTTCTCCAATAGTGGGTTTTCACTATTTTTTGCCTTATTTCTACTTGTACTTATTCCTTTAATACAAATAAATATGTAAACACATACTCTTGTTTTCACTGTCTTTACTAGAGAAAAGATAACATTCTATATACATTCTTGTGCATCTTGCATAAAATACCAGTCTATTGAGATCTTCCTCATCCCTTTTTACTACTAGGTTGTGTTCCATTATGGGCAGGTGAACAATCCCCGGTAAGGTATGGTTGTGCCAGGAGGTAACTTGTGCCTCCTGTGAGAAGTAAACTGAATAAAAAATTCTCCACATCATTTGGGCTATATTGTTCCAGGAAGTTCTCACAATATGTATTTAATAATAATTTATTTGTCTTTTGCATATTTACTCCACTAATCTGTGAACTTATTTCTGGTAAGGAATATAAATTATTCATGTTTTTATGAGTAAATTCCTGCACCATGATAGTTGCTCAATAAAGGGTGTGTGGAATTCATGCGTGCGTAACTGCTGAATCAAACTGGAGACCACCAAATGTCACTATTCTTAAGATTTCCGGACTATGTAAATCCCACGTCCAGACTTGTACCATACAAGCCCAATAAGTTCATGTGGGATTTCCATTTTCATAGTTACTGGAATGAACAAAAATTGGACCCTGTAGATTAATACATTTATTGTGCAGTTAATATAATTAACAAATTTTGTACTGAAATGATAAAGAACCAAATACCTAATGAGAATACGGGCATTGAAACTTAAGGAAGAAATTAGGCAAAATTCAGGAAGAAATAAGTCATGAAACTCTTAGGTTGAAACATTAGAATTTAATATTTATAAACCATTCACCTGGGAAACAGTAACTAATGAGTGGTATGTATGGTATAAAGTGATTAGCATGCCACTAACTGTGCCACTAGCAAACACAGTAACTCATAAGTAATATGTGTGTTAGAAGGTGAGTTAGCATGTGGCTAGCTACACCGTTAGCAAGCTGCTTAGTATTCTGACAATTATCTAACCTCTTTTGACCTTGGGTTCCACCTCTGAGCATTAAACATGTTGACTCTAAAACAGCTTAGGTCATCCTGTTATTACATGCCATGATTACACATTTCTCTTCATCATACGTTATTTTTCCAAATATTAAAAAATGTCATTCCACTTGACTCAATGACTCAGCAATCCAGAAAAACTTCAGTTTTATATGATTAAATGTGACATCTATGAATTGATTGTATCCCCAATAATTCAGGTCTAAGATTTATGGAGATGGGATGTCTTTAGGCAAAACGATATATAATCATGATTTGGACAATTTCATGACAAGGCAATTGAAACACAAACAATGTGAATGCCGTACTTGTGACAGGAATCCATTGTTTCCTGCTTGTGCATTCCAGTACACGAAGAGATGGGGCAGAGAGACACTCTGGAGTTCAAATACTTTTAATTGCAGGGTTCATGAAAATTATCTGAAGCTATCTATAAATCAAAAGTGCTTACCCTAGGGTGGTGTGGTGCAGTAGACAGGTCAAAGGTCAGAATCAGATGGAAATGGAATTGAAGTGAAGCTCTGCCATTAGCAACTCAATTTTTAAGGAATTTACCTAATTTTTCTGCATCTTAAATTTCTCATCTATAAAATGAGGATCATAATACCTATGTTATATGGTTTTATAAGGAACAAATAAAATACCTTAAGTAAATTGGTTGTTATGTAATAGGTACCTAAAAAGAGCTTTTCATCTTTAGTTTAATTTTTTCATGATCTTCAAGTCTACTTTAAAATCCACAGCACTGACACATAAAAAGAACTCAATTATTTAACAGTTTTAGAAATAGTTACTGAAGGTCCTCTTTGCATCTGATAATGTGTTAAATGCAAGAGATACAATGGCATCTGCAGAGAGACATAACTCCTACTTTCATGGAGTTTCCACTCTAGTAGAGAAGAACAAAACCTAGAACACAACTATATCAAAATATCACATATATCCCATAAATATGTACATTTTATTATGTATCAACAAACAAGAACAAAAGTACCATATAGGCTGTGATAGTTGCTATGAAGGAGACATGTAGGAACTATGGGAAAAATAATAGTGAAATATTAGGTGGTTATTAATTGGAACAGAAATCTATTGTATTGAAAAAGGAAACTGTGTAAGTTTATGTTAACAGAAAAAGAATAACTTCTTACAGTAAATTCAGTAGAATGTTGGACAGGTCAGCAAGATATTGCAGAGAAACAGAGTAACTCAAGCAAAGGAAGTAACAAGATATCAGAGGTTGAGCAACTGTGATCTAGGTAGTTGTGCTTTGGAAGAAGTCTGGAACTGGATTTGAGAAAGAAAGGATGAGATAGTCATGGGTGGTATTTTGGTTATAGGTGAAAAGGTGTGTAGCAAGTCTGACAAGAATTGCTTCGATACTGAAGTTCTTTTGTATCTCCCGTGACTTGGTTAATGGAGTATGTAAGGTCTTTGTGGATCCATGTGCGTCATCTATTTTTTACCACTGTATGCTAAGAAAATTAAGAGAGAACAGGATAGTCAATTATACAACAAAACATGTAGTATGAGGAAGAGTTTAAAGTGTAAAGAGTAAAGGACCTTCCAGGTAATTGTAGATGAGGTAATTTACTAACCCTGATTTTATTGAGAATAACTGAAAATATTGAAGGACACCTTAAGCAATTTCTGCTTAAGGTAGAGAGCTACAAGACTATGAAAAATTAAAGGAATGAGATCTTGGAAAAGAAAGAAACCAACAAGGATGAGCCCAGTATTTGACTTCTAAAGCAAACTGAGAATTATAAAGGCAATATCTACATAAATGTCATTGAGGTACAGCTTTTATTAGCAAAAGTGTTGAACATATCAAATGACACCAGTGATTGAATGGACGTATAAAATGCATGTAGTCATATGATAGGAAGCTATGCAGAGCATACATAGAATTAAACATCTATATTTATCATCCTGGGTGGGTTTCAAAAATGACATTGGACGAACAGAGCAAGTTGATCAATGAAATGCATAAATTTTGATACATTTCAAACATGCACAAAAATTTTTATACATTTATATGCGTACATAAATATTTAAGAAAGGGATACAGTAATTTGTATTGTTTTTTGCTAAAGAGTTATCTGGTAAAATCCAACAATAAATTATTGCTCCATTTACAGGAACTAAGAATACACTAGATAAAGAAAAATGTTACAGGTAGTAGCATACACAGTACTCTTCAAACTACTAAGTTTTCTACCCCTTTCTGAACTCAGATCTCAACTGGAAATAATAGCTTATACGATAATTTGTCTTTCATCTAGATACAATTTCTTTATTCAAATATAATTTTATATATTTTGATTAATATGTAAGAATATAATAATGGAAAGAATATTTAGAAAAGTGTAAAGGATACACTTTAAATACATGGCATTGAATTTCTTTGATGGGTGTAGTGATGAGACTGAGAAGAATAGATTAAAGAAATGCACACCAAAAAATGTTAGGGTTGTATCTTCTCTGATAATGATATTATGTCATCAATTGGAAGGTGCTTTTGATTGAAATCTTTCTAGCTGGAACCTATGAATACTCACTGAAAGAAGAATATACTTTTCAATTCAATATGCTATTTTACTGAAAATCTTGTAGAAATGAACGAGAGAGTTTTCAATGAAAAGGATTGTAATCCACTATGTTGAATTCGTTATTCAGGGGGAAATAAATGAAGTGAGTGTGAATAGGCAAGAGAAGTCTCCAGAACCCTATGTAATCTTCAGTTCTGCATAAGTTTCTAACAAAATAATTTCAACAATTTATAACCTATTAATAAGCAAAATATTTATTAAAATGTTTACATGATTAATTTATCACAAATCAGTATAATTTTTTAACTCTTAGAGAAACAAATTATGGTACATTCCTTAAATAATGGTTTAATCATAATCTCCCTTAATAGCAATATCACATACTTTGACATTTAGTTGAGTTAGTTTGTGTGATAGACAAGCTATCTCTGATAGTGAGTAGATTGAAATTTTTATGAGAATATTTAGTGTGCTTGCTTATCACCTGTGGTTTCCCTGTAGTGTGTTTGTGTTCTTCCACACTGACCACAGCGTGTATTTATTTCTCCTACTTTATCTTGTTCATTTATTTCCAAAGCCTTTCTCATTATTCAATTCATTGTCATATATTATAGTTTTTTGGTTACTCCTTTCACAACATATTAGTATTTTTCTTTTGTTTCTCAGAGTTCTTCTATTTTATGCATCGAGTTAATTGCAATGTAGATAGCGAGATTTTAATTCTCCAGATGATCAAATTTCAAGCTCACATTCATATGGATGGAATAAATAAAACTCAGACACATTGTAATTCTGATAATGATATTGTCATCATAATATCATCTGTAATTCATCTCTGCTTGTCAACATTTCTTCACTAGTATATATAACTATCATGTAATTTCAGGGTACTGACACATTCAGTGTTTGATATTATCACGCAAAGATCACTTCCAAATGAATCTTGGAAAAAGATGAATGTTTGTTATTTTCTGAAAGTGTGTGTAGAATTGCTGTTAAAGAAGAACTTAAATATTTTGAGGAATTTGCCAGTAAAATAATCTGGACCTGCAAATTTCTTTTTAGAAAATTTTAAACCATAAGTTCAATTTTTAAATTGGAGTATTTAGGATATGTAATTCATCAGAGGTGTATTTTAATAGTTTGTGGATTTTGAGGAATTGGACAGTTATCTAAGTTGTTGGATTTATGTGGGTAGGGTTCATTGTTCACAATATTCTCTCATCATCTCTTTAATGCCTGAGGGGTCTACAATGTTATTTCCCTTTTTCATTCCTGATTTTCCTTTTTTCATTCCTGATTTTATTAGTGTCTTCTCTCTTTGTTAGTCATTTTTCTCTGCCTATCTTGTCTGTTTTGCCGAAGGTTTATCAATTTTGTTGATATTTTATTATTTATTATTGCTCTTTTCAAAGAGCCGGTTTTTTTTTTTGCTTCATTAATTTTCACGATCATTTTCTTTTTCTCAAGTTCTTAGTTGCTGCTCTTACCTTTATTATTTCCTGTTTTCTGCTTGATTGGGGTTTATTTTGATCTTCTTCTAATTTAGTAAGAGAGAAAATTAGATTATGATGATACCTTTCTTTATGTCTAATATTAACATTTAATGCTATAGATTTTCCTAAAAACACTGCTTTAACTGCATCTAACAAATTTGGTATGTTGTATTTTTCTTTTCCTTTAATTCAAAAATATTTTCCAATTTATCTTGTGACTTCTCCTTTATTTATGGATCGTTTAAAATTATATTATTTAATTTCTACATGTTTGGACATTTTCTTATTTTTCTGTTATTTTATTTACTTTCAGTTTAATCTATCATGATCATAGAACATACTTTGATATCAGTTCCTTTAAATTGGTAAGGTTTATTTCATGCACTAGGACAACAAACCCATGGTTTATTTCATGATTCATCTTGATGAATGTTTAATGTGTACTTGAAAATAATACATATTCTTCTCTGGTTGGGTGTGGCATTTAATAAACATCAACTAGATTCAGTTGGTAAATGTTTTTTTCAGATCTTCTATATTCCTGTTAATTTGCTGTTTACTGGTAGTATCTATTATAGAGAGAAGTGTGTTGATGCTTCCAACTATAATAGTGGATTTAGATATTTCTTCTTTCAGTTCTCTCAGATTTTGCTTAATGCCTTTTGAAACTCTGCTGTTGAGCAATCTTTATTTGGAAATGGAATGTATATTACATGAATAAGACTATAAAAAGCGGGGTAAGGCACATATATTTTACTGTAAGATAACATATCTTATATGAGATTTATTAGAGATGAAAAGTTTGAAGTTTTTAAGAACATGGTTATAGAAATAACCACAATTTAATCTGTGAAAACAATCCAAATCTGAGGAAAGGTGATTTCTTTACCTTTTTTCAGTATGTCATAATGAGAAATTCATATAACATCTTCTAAAGTTCAAAGAAACCACCTTAACTAACTTCACCACCTGAAGGAGGTAATTACAGTTTTAAAACATGATACTCTGCAAAATAGATTGGAAATAAGAATGCCATGAACTCAGTACCAAGTATCTTGCTTTGCAAGACTCTTTAAACTAAAGAAGAAATACCCTTTCCTATTTTAAAAATGAATATTTTTAGAGAATCAACTAGCTTTTCCTGCCAAATATTAAAACATTATTAATCTGTAATATGCCATATTTCCATATAATCGCTGGTATTTCTCATAATGCTAAAAGTACTTCCTTTCCTGAAGATAATTTTAACATGATTATTTTACCAGCATTATTAGATTGTTAGTGTGTATTTTTTAAAAAAGTTATATACCAATTCATCTCTCTCCTGCAATCCAAATGATATTTTATTTGGAATAGAACACCATTTTAATTATCTGGTCCTTTCTCATCCCTTCTTCAATTTGTGAAAATCTGGGATGGTTCTGTTACTAAAGAATACTTTTAGTCTCTTTTTTTCAGTAGCCCAGTAGCCTACTCTAGAATGGGCAGGATATTGTGATAGAGGGAGAAGGACACAACAGCATGTGAATGTTCAATTTCATAAAAAGAACAGCTCCGGTATTCTAAGGAATTTCAATTATATTTTCCTATCTCCTTGGACTTTTGAGAAACTTTTATACTAAAAGGCAGCCTATTAATTTTAGGATACAAAAATAATTATTTATTTACAAATAACAGAACACAATTTGAATACTAGTTCAGAAGAAAAAATGGCAAACCTCTACTTGCCCTTATTTTTACAAAACAAAATATATTTAAGCATTTTCATATACTTGAAATTTTCATTCTTTAGAAATTAAATGTTTATAGACATTTGCCTATGTGCTTAAATTAATTTGCCTGAGCTTAGAAAAACAACAGTAAAATACAAAAATATATTCAGCAACTTTTATTTTCATTATAATACATGAGATTTTTACGATGAAATTTAAGTTAACAATAAATTGTATTGATATTGTATAGATAGAGTATCCATCTCCAGGATTAGTAAAGTTTTAGTTAAGTCAACCCTGAGCTAGGGTCCAGAATTTTTGTTTTAATGTACACACATTTTTATG